>NC_056735.1:1068339347-1068369347 GCF_019279795.1 Protopterus annectens | reverse complement strand
GTGTGTGTGTGTGTGTGTGTGTGTGTGTGGGTGTGTGTGTCTATGTCACTGTGTTATTAAATTACTTTAAGTTGTTTGTGTGTTTATGAGTCTTTATTAGCCAGCAGAGAATTACAAGCTACAAAATCATTGCAGAAATCCAGAGTCAACATGCAAAGGAAAACAGAGTATACAGGACATTTTAAGGCTAAAAGCATAATATTTAACCCTAATACTCTCCCTAAACCATGCATACACTTGAAAAAAAGAAGCCTTTTATTGTTATGGAAGAAATGCCAAAAAAAGTGGAAGCAGTAAAACTCACCTCTAAATAAAAATAGAATATTAATATTTTTGTTGCACTGTTGAATAAGTCTGAATAATGTCATCAAAGTTGCATTTTGAACAGCCATCATATTATAAATGTAAAGAGAAACATGGATGAGTTAATCAAAATTAAAATGTAAGCTTTAAATAAAAAAATATCAACATTTTGGATAAGACAAGTATTTTCTGAAATAAGAAGAAAATGGAAAATGCATAATTTTGGGACACTCATATACTGTATCTGTAGAATGCAAAAAAAATACTGAAATACACATACACACACACACACACACACACACACACACACACACACACACACATACACACACACACACACACACGCTCTCTCACTCATGACTGCACACACAAATACACACACACAGTCTTTAGGTGTCATGAGAATCTTATTTCAAATTATATACATAATATTTGTCTTTTATTGCCAATATACTTTCATTTAATTTTTTTCTGTTTTATGCATTTGTAAACCAGGTAAGCTCACTGGACACAATCACCATCCTATTAAGTGACTTGCTCTAATTCACAGATTTGGCAAATGGAGGTGAAAGGAATCAAACACTGCATTAAAAGAAGCAGTTTAACAGTACACAGCCTTAATTCTTTGCAATAACTGCCAGACCCACTTGGAGATACTGCTACCTAACTTTTGTATGCCTTTGCAGTCTTGCTCAATCAGTAGTGATGATTGGTTGCTTGATTCTAATATTTCTATTATGCACCTAAAAAACCTGCACAGCCACCTGCCTACATTGATAGGTGTGATTCAAGACTAAAACAGCAGCTTGCAAATATGAAGAAGCTTATTAATCTCCCTAAGATTGTGTAATGTGCAGTAGCTTAAGATATTCTACATTAATAGCTTTGACAAGCTTTACTTATAATACAATTTCATTAATTATATTTATTGTAAACAATACCAATTCAGGGGTAATCTATGAGCAAAGTTTGCTTAAGTAACTTAGTAGGCAGATGGAGACTGTGCAAATTGAATTCAGGACTCTGCAGTGTCTAGATGTAGTAGCATGTATTGTTGCATCTCTGTCTCCCTGACCAAAGCAAGTTTTTAGACACACACACACACACACACACACACACACACACACACACACACACACACACACACACACACATACACACACACACACACACAGGTTCCTGATAGAATGATGCATGTTCATAACATTGGCGCTCATACATAGCAAACCCAGAATATCAAAAAGGCAAAACCTCTTTTCTCCTTAAAATTCAAAATATGTAATTTAACCACTTTGTTAGGAGAAGTGAACATTTCCGTATCAGTCCCTATAAACATAAACATAGCTGTGCTAAGCTGTAACTTATCTTAAATTGACATGCTGCACTGTCTAGAATATTTAAGATTACTTATATGTAAAGACAGTCTTTGTTTCAAAAGTTCTAAGGTTCCCCTAAATAAAAGGCACTGCAGTTGCAAATCCCAAGTTAAATAACCTATTCCTTGCTGCAGGAAATAACTTCTGTGATGTCAAAAAAATCTATGGACATTTTTATTAGAACAATTATTTGCCCCTAGATTTAATAAAATCTGTGTAAACATAGTGTAGAACATGGAATGTTATCATGTCCGTATATACAGTTCCCCCTTGGCAGCATGTCATGCATATTAATCATGGTGCATTGCTGAGGGGGAGCTATGGAACACAGCTATTGAATCAGTGTAGGGAGTGTGGTGCTACCTGTGTCTGCAGAAGAGTAAAACACTCTCTGCACCTTCCAATTATATTGTAGCAATGTAATGTACTTTTTTTTTATTTCTTTAAAAAGTATGTTTGTGTGGCACGGAGTGGAGCACAGCAGTTTTAAGTGGTGCCAAGATACCTGCCTGACATCTAAAAATAGAAACAGGATGTAATTAATTAGTTATTTAAAGGTCATGTTTAAGTGTAACTGAGCAGGTTTGCTCGGTACTGTGCAGTGCTCAGCACTGCTTAAAGGTAGCTCAGAGGTATATGCAAAGGTATAGCAAAATCCCAGCTATCCACATAGCTAAATGGGTAGAGTTACTGCCTCATATACAATAGGTGCAGGTTTGAATACATGTTAGGGCAAGTAAGCATTTATTTCAGAATACAAATTATGCAAATTATTTTTAAATCCTGGCCTGCTGCACTCAGCTAAGCTCTGTTAAGACCTGCTAAGATGTGCTAAGCACTGAATAAACAAAATAACGGCTGATAATGTTTATCCATTGCTTGGCTGGTTTGCTCACTGCTAAGCACTGCTAAGCATATGGGTCTTCAGGTTTTCACACTGCTCAGCTGAGCTGTGCTGGTTTGTGCCCTGCTAAGCGATGCATCACATTTTCAAATGTTGCCCAATGGCATGTAAGGGTGAGAAAATAGGCCATATTAAGCCCAATAGGTGGGAATACAGCACAATCCATTGGAGTTCTTTCTCTGAAGGATACACTATGGCAGTCATTGGTGAGGGTTCGCTCTTTTGGATGCAGTCAAACCAAATAAATGAAATCCAAACAAAATAAGTCACCACTCAACTGAATAAGACACAAAGATTTATTGTAAAGCAACACACTTCTGCTTTTCGTCCTGCTCCAATCGCAAAACTTCCTCAGACAAGTTAATCACAAACTGCAATGCCCTTAAATACTTGCTAAACAAGCAATCAAATCTGTTAATTGAGAAAAGCTACAAGGTAATGTATCCAAGAACAGTTTGCTACTTTTATAAAGTTGTGTAAAAACTTGTATATACAAACATGTAGATAAAAGCATGTATATAGGAACTCGAGCATATAAAAACCTGTAATCTATTTACACTTCTTCTACTGCACTACTACTTTAAAATGTGTAAATACTTTATTTCTAAGAAAAAATTAAAAATAAGGATAGCATTAAAATTAAAATTATTTTACAACTAAAATTCTCTACCACGTTTTGATTAAACCAGTAGAAAATAGGGATTGTACTACAGACCGTAATACAAACTATCTAATGAGGCTCTTAAGCCTCAAAATACATTTAATCGATAAGTAGTCATTAAGACCAGGGAAGTTACTTGCATCTAAACGTAATTGCCAAACTAATTCAAATTTTTCTAGTAATAATGAAGATGGACCTCCCCTTACATTAACCGGCACCATGTCTATCCCTTTAAAACTGAACTCATATTCAGGGTAGGTGTCTATGTATTTGGCCAAGGCATTTTCACATTTATTTTTGTTGATGCAATACTGATGCTCATATACACGTTCCCTCAGCTTCCTGTCGGTTTTCACAATGCAGAAAGCTGGACAATGGTTGCACTTGGCTAAATAAACTACCCCTTTGGTTTGACAATCAATTTTGTGGTTAATGTTAAATTTAGTGTTCCCCACAACAAAGGAAGACCCTGTGGTCATACATTTACAAATCTATATATATTGCATTTAAACATGCCTTTTTTAATCTTAAAAGGGTTATTATCTCCTTCTAAAATGCCCTTTAGATTCATGCCCCTTCTAAACACATTTCATGGTTGGTCTGTAAGACTTCCTCTTATTGAGTTCTCATGACTAAGGAAACACCAGTTTTTTAGTATTATAGATCTGATGCTGCCAACATCGACACTAAAAGTACAAATAAAATTGTGTTCAACTGGTGAATTTTCCAAGGTAGATACCGAAGGTGGATGGATCTGCTCTTGACTCAAAATTGGTGCATACCAGCCAGTATCTCTCTTGGATTGGACTTCGTATGTCACTTCAAGTACCAACCTGGGGGGATACCCCCTTTTGATAAACATATCTTTTAATAAGTCACATTCCAACAAGAAGTCATCTTTTTTAGAGACCATTTGTGCAGCTCTAACAAGTTGCCTTTTTACGACTGATTTCTTCTGTGACAAGGGATGACAACTTGAGTAGTGGAGAAAGGCATTAGAGTAAGTCTCCTTCCTGAAAATTCTGGAGATGTAACAGGCTTTGTTATGATCTTTTGAAAGTTCCACATCAAGGTATGCTGTGCAAAAAGAAAATGTAAACTGTAGGAATATAGTGGTGGAATTTAAATATGACAACAAATCTGTTGTCTTGGTAGAGTCTCCTTCAAATAAGATGATTATATCGTCCAAAAAGCGTCTGTAAAAGTGAATGCTTTTAGACGCGCCAATACTGTCATTCAGTAGGAAATGGTTCTCCCAGTATGCCATTACTAGGTTGGCGAAGCTGGCCCCGCAAGGAGATCCCATCGCTACGCCAACCTTTTGTAGATAGAATCTGTTGTCAAAAGTCACAAAGTTGCAAGATAAAACAATATCGAGCAGTTCACCCACCAGATCCAATTTCTCCCGTGTGGCTCCATTTTTCTGCATAGTTGCCAAGGCCCATTCCATACCTTCACCATGAGGGATGGAAGAGTAGAGTTCTTTAACATCCACTGTTAGGAAATTTCTTTTGACATGAAAAGTTAAATTATTAATCTTGTCAAGGAAAGACCAAGAATCCTTACAAATTTGGTCTTCCAGTAAAAGCTATTTCTTTGTGTAAAAATCTGCAACCTTTGCACAAGCATATGTTATGTGTTTCTTGCATCCACTAAGGGACGCATTGGGGGGGTCTTGACTTTTGACAACAGATTATATCTCCAAAAGGTTGGCGTAGCGATGGGAATCTCTTTGCGAGGCCAGCTTTGCCAACCTAGTAATGGCATACTGGGAGAACCATTTCCTATTGAATGACAGTATTGGCGCGTCCAAAAGCATTCACTTTTACATACGCTGTTTGGACGACATATTCATCTTATTTGAAGGAGACTACCAAGGCAACAGATTTGTTGTCATATTTAAATTTCACCACTACATTCCTACAGTTTACATTTTCTTTTTGCACTGAGAAGATAGCATACCTTGATGTGGAACTTTCAAAAGATCATAACAAAGCCTGTTATATCTCCAGAATTTTCAGGAAGGAGACTTACTCTAATGCCTTTCTCCACTACTCAAGTTGTCATCTCTTGTCACAGAAGAAATCAGTCATGAAAGGGCAACTTGTTAGAGCCACAATAAATGGTCTCTAAAAAAGATGACTTCTTGTTGGAATGTGACTTATTAAAATATATGTTTATCAAAAGAGGGTATCCCCCCCGGGTTGGTACTTGAAGTGACATACGAAGTCCAAGCCAAGAGAGTTACTGGCTAGTATGTACCAATTTTGAGTCAAGAGCAGATCCATCCACCTTTGGTACCTACCTTGACAAATTCACCAGTTGAACACAATTTTATTTGTACTTTTAGTGTAGATGCTGGCAGCATCAGATCTATAATACTAAAAAAACTGCCCCGGGATTCATGAGGTTTGCGCCAGGCGCAGGTGTAGCGTAGGTGGTATAACACCAAATATGGCCGTCGAGCGATTCAGGTACGATCCAATTCCACATGCACTACCGGCGTACGCCAGATCTGGGCAGCCCTCGGCTTAGGTATGCTAATCACCCCATGTGCAGTGTCGCACCATGCAAATTAAGGTATATAGCGATTCAGGAAGTGGTGCAGGCATAGCATAAGCCCATGGAAATGTAAACCAAAAAACATGGTTTACATTTTCCCAAACAGAACATCGGAGCTATGGAAGCAGCCCAGACTCATGTATTATAAAGTTAACATATGCCAATGGCTAAATACACAGCCAATGACATAAGAAAAGATGCACAATACCTAAACAACAACATTTAATGTCATGACCACAGTAACACACAGTACAACCGCAGGCATGTGTGCGCAAACTGAAACACAAAGAAAATATATACAAATGTCATAAAATCGCAATGTAATACAAATCAGGATTTCACCATAATATGCAATGGTATGCATGGTACACCACAACCAAGCTGCAAGGGTTGCTAAGGGTCTGTGACAGTGTTCAGCTCGGTAACTATGAATTAGTAGTCAATGCCATGCAAATGAGGCCGGTAATACTGAATCGCAAATGTCCAGCCGGATGAAGGATGTACCATATGCCGCAGCGCTATAACACTGAGGAGTGGCTCAGAGGTGATACATGACATCAGCAGAGGGGTGTGACACCGTAGCTGTAAGCACATTGGAGCAATGCAAATCTGGCCTGGCCATTGCTAAGCAAAGCTGCAGGACAGGGGTGGGGAGGTAGGTACAGAATTGTTTAGCTGAGAGCACATATGGTGCCCGAAAGTACATGTGTACGGGGATGAAAACATGCCCGAAACCCAGTAAGCGGATGCACATGCCGTGAACAATAGCACAAACAGGAAGGTCAGGGGAAGAAAAGAAGGAAATGCCGCAGTAGGGTTATTGGAGTACAACTGAGCAATTAACACCTATCAACTCACGGCGGCCAATCAACGGCAGCTGACAAGTCTGCTCACAGAAACCTACAAAACAGGATAGGGGAGGCATTGGATTGCAAAGAAAGGAGGGGAGGCATTGGATTGCAAAGATAGGAGAACTGTCATAGCAGAGAAAAGCAAACCTACAGTAGACTGGCAATAGAACACATTATGCAAGATAAGCCAGGTCTAGGAAAGTACAAATGAAAGCAGGCTGCTGGATGCATGCCAGAAAATGGTAGGTGAAACATGAAGAAATGTAAAGGGAAGGGCAAGATGTAATTCACAGCAGCCAAATGTAATTCAACATCAAAGGCACCATAATAGTAGTTCCTGTAGTAAAACACATAAGATACCCTGTAGCTACGATCATACATACACACCCTATGACATCATCGGTGTTCACAGCACAATAGTATAAAGTGTGAAAGCACCCTACACACACCTGTGTATTCCCAAACACTGCACCATAGGTGTAAACACATGGGGAACTTTTAAAATGTACATGTTGGGAGCTGCCATAGCTGTGATTCATCACCATGTGTTAGAGACTGACAGTGTTGTGGAGGATGATGCCCACAACCACCGCAGGCCCCGGAGGAGGAGAACAGTGTTCAGACCAAGGGTAACCTACCAGGGCCTACATGATCTGGAGATAGTAGAGCATTACAGGGTGGACAGGGGCATTTTACAGCAAATAGTTGAACTGTGTCAGCCACGCCTAAGAACCAGAAACAACAGAGGGGAAACCATCCCAGTGGACATGAAGGTATGTGTAAGCTTGTGAATACTAGCCACAGGTACCTTTCAAAGGCCAACTGGAGATATAATGGGGATCTCACAGGCATCAGCATCCAGGGTACTACACCAGTTCCTGGATGCCATGTTACCACATGCCAATGAGCAGATATACTTCCCCTGAACTCAGGAGGAGTTGGCCAGCAATATGCATCACTTCCACCATGTGGCACACTACCTGGAGGTACTGGGTGCGATAGACTGCACGCACATACATATCAAGTCACCACCCGGTGAGCATGGTAGGCGCTACATAAACTGCAAGGGATTCCACTCCATCAACTGCCAGGTCATGTGCAATGCCCAGGGCATTATCATGGATGTGTGTGCTGGCAGCCCTGGAAGCTACCATGACTCGCATATCTGGCATGCCTCACAGCTGTATCAGGTATTTATCAGGGGGGACATCCCACATGGCCTCCTTGTGGGGGATGCTGGCTATGCACTGGAGCCGTGAATGATGACTCCCATCAGAAATGCACACACACCCATGCAAGAACGCCATAATGAGGCACACGCACAAACCAGAATCATCATAGAGCGTGTGTTCGGGATGCTGAAATCACGGTTCCATTGCTTGGACACATCTGGTGGAGCCTTGCAGTACTCTTCAGGCACGTGTGCCCACATCTTCATAGTATGTGCCATGCTACATAATATGATCCTGCGGAAACAGCTGCAGCAGGGACAAAATGGTGAAGACCCTCATAGCCCACCGCAATTGCCAAGGCCATCACAGGCACAGATTGATTCAGACCACGAACACACTGTGCCAGTCCCAGTAGGCAGACGGAGGCATGCCCAGTATGCCTATGCCTTGGCAAAGAGGGAACGTATAGCACATACTCTGACAGTGTAGGCCCCTACAGACTGACACACCTCTCCACCTGCATACACAGTAAAATGGATGGCACACACACACAACCACCTGTAAATTGTAATGTATAGGTGGCCCGCTATGTGAATCCTACATAGGCAGCCCTCAAACATTGTACACACAACAGCTATTGGAATAAGGAATGTCAACACCTGAACAGTACATGCGCCTATCAGCATATGTTGGTGCTGTGTGTATAGGTTCCTAGGTACATCGGTAGGTACACGCCTGATTGTCAGAGGCCACACACCAAACGAGGCAAACAGTGTCTGCTGTCGCCAAAACATTGAGTAACTAACTGTCGTTCAGTGGAGCACGGATTCCCTGCAGCGTTAATGAGGGGCTCCACATAATGTAATCATGGATGTTGTATCAAGGCATGGGGTGTACCCATGATAGGTATTCATCACCCCAGCATGCTCTACCTACGGTCGTTTGAAGGTGTAGCACATTATCGTGTGTGGCTCACTGTGATATACATACCCAATGCCGGAGCACATCCAGTAATCATCACATGGACATACCATTAACTGGACTCATCCATATGTAAATTAACTGAGTTACCCATGTGAGTGCAGTATGGAGTAACAGCCGTAGTATACTTCACATACAAAATGCCATAACATGTGTACAAATCCCAGATGGCCAAGTGGTAAATGCAGTGACCGTTGTTCATGTTCTCGGTCTCACGTCCTGCAAGGGATGTAATGTAATCCCGAAGGCACGAATAATGCATGTCGGATGCAGGTCAGCAGATCATGTGTAGCACACGTTAGGGGGATAATGCGTTGCCCACTGCTGGTAAGCATCATTTAAATATGACTATACGGATATGCGCGAAACAGGGCTACGCTTCTCCGAATATCACGCAGATCATGGTCAATGATGTCCAGAACAGGTGAAACCAGCATTATTCACCCCTGTACTAATAGCGCCTGCTCTGAAGGGTAAAACGACCACTGCCAGGAGTAGAACACGCAGTCATGTATACAATCACCTAACACTATGGTAGCCAAGATGTACCTACGGCAGGTGTGTAATGTGACAGGTTCAGACACAAACGTGTGGAGTCCAGGAAACAGTATACACCAACAAGTACACAATGAAAGGTGTAGCTTGCCTGTCACTTTCCCTGTCAGAGATATATATATATATATATATATATAATTATATATATATATATATATATATATATATATATATATATACATATATATAATACAGATAGAAAGGGCAATAGAGAGATATATGTTGATATATACAGATTCACCGGTATCTTCAAATATATAGATAGGTCAATGACATTCATAAAACCTTGGAGGTGCAAATAAGCAGGATACCGCCAACTATGGAATGTGTCACATACCGACACGCGTAACCACAAGGCTGAAAGACCGAAAGAACACAGTACCGGAACAGTAGAACCACAAGTAATATTATCACGATATGAAGGGACATTTAGTTAACGCTGCTGGTGTTGCGGTCCATGTAGGTACTGTGTTCAACTGTGTTTGTGATTGTCGTAATCTGTGTATGTGTGTGTTGAGGGTGCCGTGTGCATTTCCATGTGACTGTAATGTGTGTGTGTGTGTCCGCATTGTGTGTCTGTTAGTGCCAACTCGGAGGTAGATCATTACGGTAGGTGTGGGTATAGCTAGCCATAGGCATACGGTTACCACCTGTCCCACATTAGGAGGGACAGCCCCTCCCTGAGCAGTTGTGTCCTGACATAAAACATTACAAAGGGCAACTGTCCGAGATTGTAGGACATTATTATGTCCCACATAGATTATGTAATAGTTGCATTAAATAGTTATGCCTGTATGTAAGAAACGTAAATGTTACATGCAATATGATAAGTAGCCAAAGTCCCACAACAATAAGTATGTATTGAGGATAAAAGTATGTTCTATCCTGTGTACTGACCATGGGTATATGTCGGCCTATAAACACCGATGTGTGTCCCGCAAGTGTCCCACAATGGCCATTTGAAAAGGTGGCAACCCATGCCAAAGATGTTCTGTTACCAACACAACTGCAATGACTGCAAATATCTGGGACAGAAATACACGGGATAGCTGTAATTTAGAAACATCCCTTTACATACCGCTGTAATTCCGGAGATATGGAAGTATCAACCTCACCTGCATACTAGATAGAAACCAATTAACAACGGCCCAATGTATAATCCCGTAACATAAGTCTACTAACTGATAGCTCTTCAATTAGGGAAGGAGCCTACACACATATATATATATATATATATATATATATATATATATATATATATATATATGGAATATGTAGAAATGCAAGCCCCACAAACCTGTATATGCTACGTACACCCACCTACATCCCCACACTAGAAACTATAGCAATACAGACTGTAATTAAAGCACAAACATCCAGTCAATTACATCTGCAGAAGTGTTAACATACCTTGTGAGAGACACATTTAAAGGCGCCATGTGAAATCGTAGCCGTTGTATAATGGAACAAACAGCGATGTTACAGGTTTTGTTTGCAATAGTCCCTTATCAGATGGCTGGGATGACAGGTACACTCACATGTACAACCACATACTCTAGCCATCACACACAATCCACGGAGGACATGAATCCAAACTATACATGTCTCTACACATAGCAGTTGCAATTACACACAACAAATCACAATACAGGCCATCTCCCCAAAGGTAGGGCAAATGGGCAATGCCCAAATGGAGAATTCAATCATACCCCACTGTTACCATGTAATTGGCAAATGTAGTAGCTGCACAGCTGATGTGCAAGTAATAAGTCACTCAGGAACACCAATTGGCGGCAGGAAACCACATGTTACAGGTATCGATGTATATAAGGATGACTTGCCAGACATTCAAACCATATGCTCATACCATAGAACTGTTTAAACAGTGTAAGAGAGAAAGATATGAAAGTCCGGAACGATAACAAGGTATGTAGAACACTCGGTATGTAAGTGTATGTATAGCCTGTTTTGTATTAATTATGTTAGTGTATGTATAGCCTGTTTTGTATTAATTAAAAGTGTCTGCAATGCATAAAGTGGGAAAAGATATTTATGTAGTGATGTGTTGCTGAGCATACTAATGCTTGTAGAAATTATGTGTCCTGCAGTGGGCCACAAGGTAAACATCACAGACCCCACAAGGGATGCTACATGAGGGCTTTAAACAGAACAATTCCATACCACCCGCCGTCAGTGGTAGGGTATGTCCAACAAGTACGTGCCATAGCAGGGGATAGTATATGCTGATATACTGTCACAGTAGGCATGTGTATGGGCATATAACAACAATGACATGTCTAAGGTGGTCTCGCTGTGCAAGTATGCTTTGCATTATGGGATACTATGTAAAATATGTGTAATGTATAGTATTGTAGGTAGATATGTCAGATATGCTACACAGCATAACAGGCATATCATGCATACCAAAGGTATCGTCTATTGGCATGTACAATGTACAATAACAGGATACATATGGCTTGTAGTCACGGGACACTCTAATAGCATGATAACTAATCTAAATGGAAGGGCTACTCAATTAACCATGCACAAAGAACATGTAATAGCTTCACAGGTTCATAGTGGGGTACTATGCAGTCTGGCAAGTCTATGTGTAAGCACAACTACAGTGTTCACACCAGCGGCACCTCTCTAGGGTAGTGTCCTGTGAACAGCAGAGCCATGTGTTATCTGCACCTCTGCACAGTACAGCCACTGCAGTGATCCCTGGCATACATGTGGCTCCCATCCACCAAGTGAGGTATCACATGAACAGTGCTACTGAGTGTCCGTGCGTGATGTACATAGGAATAATGTTCCAAAGCATGGTGAGTGTCCGGTTTGGGAATGTAACCCTCAAGCACATCCCACTCATCATTGCGTGTGTGCACATATCCATGAGCATGTTGCTCACAGTGGCCTTTGCTTATGTCGCTTATGTGGAGTATATCCATTAATATTGTTGTGGACATGGGCCCTGTCTGTTCAGCAGAGGTCACCCCTGATTATGTAGTATGCAAATGTGTACAGACGTGGTGTCCGTAGTTCTGCCGCGTACTTTAACTGTTGGAGCTTAATAAACGTCATGGCGTGTTAATGTTGTGGTATATAAAGCTGCAGCTGTTGTATAAGGTACACCCTAAATGGGGTGTTGTACCCTTGAATGTGTGTATATGTCTGGAGTTCAGAGGTACAATGGGTGTCTATGTTCCAGCTACACACCCAGTACAGATAAGTGTGGCCACGTAGAAGGATATCCACGCCACAGTGGCAATATGGTTATCACAGGAGTGGGTGTGACATACGTGTGTACTACGATCATGGACAATGTGACATGTATGTAGGGGACTACCACCTATGTGATAGTCAGTGGGTGAATGGTGTAATGCAAAGGGGATGTTCATGCACCTTGTGTCATGCAGCTTGAAACCATGATATTGATATCAGGTATCTGTCACAGTGACACCCTTATGGAGGGAGTCAGAATCAGCTGATGGATCAATCATGGTGCTTTGTATGCAGTGGTCTGTAAAGCTAGGCAGGGAAAGTCCCTCTGTGCTAGCCTGTACCTCAGGGAAGCATATACCGAACATGAGGGGCCCTATGACTGAGGACTGTGATATGCCATGTGTAACTGAAATACAGTAGGTACTATGGTATGCTACCCTCATTGTGTGTGTCCTGTCCATGAGCCACTTTGCACAACATCCTGAGACATAGGGGTCGATGTGCAGGTGTATGTGTATGTTGTCAATACCAGAATGGAGAACGGTGCTGAAAGGCAATGAGAGGACAATGTAGGCTGTGTGGACCCCCGTACTATCATCAACTACCCTATTAACTGTATGAAAGGAGTCCACCAGGTGTAGGAGCCATGCTCTGGCCCTAACAAGTCCAACCTGGGTGGCATCAAAGGACCGGAGCCCAGCAATGTCTCTGTGAATGACATCCATGATGATGTGCCCCATAGCCTTGCAGAACAGTCCAATCAGGTGTATAGGGCAATAGTCCCACTCGTGCATTGTGGCACCACCTGTGTGGAGTGTGATAACTGTTGCTGTGTGCCATTCAGGGGCCACAATGTCTGATACAAGGCTATTACTGAATATGGTGGCCTAGTGGGGAGACATGTCGTTCAGAGGTTTGTGTACATCACAGCCTGGGATTTTGAACTGTGACATGGGGCCAGTGTCCCAGGACATATAGAGTGCAGGTTTGTACTGTGTAGGTGTGACCTCAGGGACACCCAGTGTTCCTTCATGGATTGTGGCCCTGTAGGGAGTGAGAGGATGTAATGTTAGCATTGAATCCATCTGCCGGCATGTTGCCAACATCACCTGGTTCTGTAATGTTCCTGAGTAACTGTTGTATGTGAGAGCGGATGTGGGTATTGCCATTGACTACTGACATACCACCATAATGCTTTGTGGTATACCCCAGAATGTGTCGCAGTAATGTTTAGGTAGCTAGTTTTGGAGTATGTGATGAGGGATCCTGTGGCCCTACCAAGGCTGACCAGTGAGTTACCCCACCCATGGGATTTTACTCCACTTTGCAAAAGCCTCCACCTGTTGTTGTAAATTATGTCCATGGAACTGGACCCCCAGAGTGGCATCTGTTATCTGGTGGGTACCATCATGGCTCTGTGTGGAATAGCATGAGCCATGCAGTTGTGTACGTGCTAATGAAGTGCACTGGGGTATGTTTCAACGTTTGTATGTGCATTGTCCATCTGCACGGGTGTCATGACGTTAACTACCGCTGTCATAAGATGTCTGTAGTAGGTGTTGTAGTACTCATGTACTGTGTATGCCGTGAAGGGTGTATTTCCGGGATGTGGATAACAAGGGTGATTAGCATATGTTCAGAATCCACCAATGAGGGAATAACCACAGGTGTGGAACACCAGTCACATGTTGGTAGTGTCCATGTCAAGGATATTGTTGGTCTTGGAGGTGGTGTGTATGGGTTGATCCAGCCAAGTGGAGGTTATGAATCACGGACAGCTTTGGCCTAATTTGTCGGTACATGAGTGGCTATCCCAGTTAAGTGTGGGGTAGTGTCAGTCTCACATCAGTAGTACCTGTCTGAGCCCTACTGTCCAGTACACCAAGAAATGAGGTCTGGTAACCATGGGGTATGTTGTTGAATCCATAGCTTGTTACAATGTGTATAGCAGTTCTGGACACAGTTAGTTGTACGTGGAGCACCTCTGATGCATTGTGCTAAGTAACTAGCCAGGATGTGTGTACAACATAGTGGAATATGGGAACACCTCAGCCGTGGGTGTGCCGGTCCAGGTTACATGACTGAAAGGTATGGTCTGTGTATAACCTGTCATTGCAGGTGTGCTCTGCAGAGCCTAGAGGCAGGTCCCAGTCACTGCAGAGATATTGAAGTGGTGCATTATAAGGAGTGCCTTGCCTGCGTGCATCAGAGATGAAGATGTCAAGCATTGTGTCACATGACCCCATGTTTTGCTTGCCAGTTCCCATTCTGGTGGTGAATGTTATTGGAAACTGTGCAAGACAGGCAGTATAGAAGCAGCAAGAGCCTTACATGTGATCTGTACTCCTAGGGCTGACAGGTGCAGGTTATCTGTGCCAAAGCATTGTGTTGTTTGACTATGTCAGTCAAAGCGGACAGATACCAGATGCCTGTGGAATGACAGCAGAAGTATAGGCAACTGTTGAAGTGACACAGTCAGTCATTGTACAGTGGTATCAGGTCCAGATGAATGCATAATGCTCCCCAGGGCTTGGCCCATACCTTCAGGGCTACAAGACTGGTGAGCTATTGCATGTCCCTGCACACGTAGTCTGTGAAGTTGCATCTCAGGGCAGTCACACTAACATGGAGAATGACAGTCACATTGTACCTGGTGAGGTGTGGCATGGGTGCATAGGTTATGTTGCAGAACCAGTTACCCGACAGCAAGATGTAAGCGACTATCACCTTGTGTAGCCTGCTGAGTGGAACATCAGTGTGACCGCCTACAGAGTCACCTATGACAGGTGTGTTGTGTTTGTTATAACACCCTATTGGCTGTATGTGATGGGCACACATGAGTCTGTGGGCTATAAGTTGTTGTTGTTGTGTTTGGTGATGGGGGCTGCCTTTGGTGCCTACACAGAGTATGGAGAGGTACTGCACAAGTTGTCCTCATATGTGTGGCCTGTGGTGGTGGAGATCTTGTGAGACTATATGATGAGTGGGGTGTGTTGCGAATGTTACACATCCCCACATGACTGTCAGGTGCAGTCAGGGTTGGTGACAGCATTACCCCCAGCAGGGCTGCATATGTGCATCCCCCACAGGCTGTAGTGTCATATGTTGGGAGGTGAGCATTGACTGTGTACATGAGACAATTGCTCTATTGCCACATGTACAACATATTCATCATATAGACAGGCAATAGCACTGGTACGTGACAGTTGGACATGCCTGTATATACAACCATGTCTCACAAGATATGTGAGTTACGTGTGTACAACAGCTGTTGTACTGTAAGCAAGCTGGAAATGTAAGGACAGACAGTGTACCTGTGAGAAATGGTGTGGAATGGGTGCTATATTAATCAGTAGCTCATGACATGTTCACAAGTTCTGAACAAGTGCTGAGCATGAACATACAATACAGATAAGATGCTGGATAATATCAACCCACAAGTGGTGACGACAGTCATAATTGGTGGCACCGCACTATAACCCTGCTGAGTATGGTCTGCAAGTCCATGAACCATTATCAATGTAGATGTTAGCAGTATAGATGTACATGACAGTACGGATGTTTGACTACATATACCTTTGTATGTCACAGGAGTGTTCTACCAGTGGCCTGTTGGCAGAATCAACACTACAAAAGGTGCCAGATTGACATGTGCATATCACACCAGTGCCAACTACAGTAAAACAGGGTTAATGTGTTTTGCTCCACCCTCATTGTAGCCCATATCACACAGACAAATGTCAGGCATCTGTGTATGTAAGGATGTGAATGGCCATGACCTATGAGCAATAGCTGTCTCAGTGTTGTGAACAACATACAGAATGGGCCTTGTGGGTGAGGTGTGTGACATATGTGCACATTCTGATGGATGATATCAGCATTGTCACCGCTAGGTGAATATCCCTGTACCCATTAACTGCCACCTAGGCTGTGGTCAACATTATGGACACGGTGTAAGGGATGGTGCTGTGCAGTACACCTCCCTGAGTTGTTGACATCTCCAGGCCCCTTAGGTAGTCATATGAGGTACCCATGTCATGACAGGGTGCCATCCATGAGCACAGAGAGTATTGGACAGGCATACACAGCACTCGGGTGACCAATATTGGATCACACATCACCTTTAAGGGGTATTGGCCATGCGTGGATGGGCGATACCAGCCTTCACAATCCTCACCTCCACTATGCAGCATGCTGTCTACCTTGCATAAAGACATTTGCTACACTATGATGTTGGACATGCTAAATGTCCATATCCTGATCTGAAAGACATACGTCATGGACAGCCACCGTCCTACTACTAGGATCGCCACATGCTGGACAGATCCCTGTGCCATATATGTGACATACTCCTGCCATACCATGCAGCCCTGTCCATCAAAGCTGCACGTCATCCCTGTCTTACATGTGATGGCTGCATGGTAGATGTAGTATCAACTGTCTGGATCAGTAATGTGGCACTGATGCACCTCGAGGTGGCATAATGGCTGTCGGATACAGCTAGGAAACCTTGCCCGTACATGCTATAGTTGATAACCATCCCTGCGAATGACGTCCGACTAGCCATTGTCCCATGTCTATCACATGTGCAACACAGGCGATCCGTGGCAGGATGTCGAACAGCTGTACAGTGCTGTGCAGATGTATATGGCAAAACACATGCATGTAAAGGTTTCCATGCGTATGTGTGCATTGTCACTGCTCAAGTCCATTAAGGCAGTGTATGTGTTGATATGTGACATATACACAGCATCAAGGTCAACAGCATTACCATGGACACATCCAGGCATGTGCTGATAGGTAAGAACACCAGTGCAGGCAAACAGACATGCCCACATCAAGACAGCATTCACATGGAGTATGAACAATGTAATGAGGTGACACACATATATGGTGATGATATCCAATGCATAACGGGTGTTACATGTGTGTGACACAAACATGTCAGTCGTGTCAGTGTCATGATGATTTGCAAAGATAATTATGAAGATGTACTAGATTTACTAGAAAATGTGCAGCAGTATCTCTGTACATCTCTGAAACTGTGACCTGTCACCATCATTATGTCTTACAGATAATGCCTCATACACGCCTGCCAGTGTATAGCCACCAGGAGGATGATGTCCTCATTCCGTACCTCCATGAGAACTACGAGGTGTTGTTCAGCCATATGCCACAGCATGCCCAGCAGCGGGACGACCTGTGGCAGGATCTTTGCAGGAGGGTGAATGATGTGGGTGGCCATAACCGCACCTACCAGCAGGTGTGCAGACACTGCACGGACTTGATACGACATGCAAAACAGCGTGCCACTGCAATCGCCAGGGAACAAGGTGGAACAGGTGGTGGGCCACCAAACCAGCCCCCACTCACACACACCGAGGAGCTACTGGCCAGTCTGGGGACACTCTCAGAACAACATCCACAAACACTAGCTGCCATCGTGGAGGTGGGTGTCTCCCAACCAATGAGCCTGGAGTTGCCTGGTAAGTCAGTACTGCACATATGGCTATTACATCCCATTTAGTTGCATGTGTCATTGTACATTATGTAATGTAACAACATATGCAAGGTATGTGGAAACACATGCTGCAAACTACAGTATGCTACCCTGTGTATGCACACATGTGCATACTATATGCTATTGTAC
Source organism: Protopterus annectens (assembly GCF_019279795.1). NCBI lineage: Eukaryota > Metazoa > Chordata > Ceratodontiformes > Protopteridae > Protopterus > Protopterus annectens. Next base: position 1,068,351,107 of record NC_056735.1, on the reverse strand, counting down.
AGGCGAATGTGTTAACGTGCACAGCGCACCCTGTGGCTGTCATACAGTTATGGATAATGTTCATACTGCTGTGTCACCCCTATACAGGTACCTCTGGCGTGCCGCACAGACATGAGTCTATTGCAGGTGAGACTGTCATAAGTATCAGGCATGTTAAAGCATAGATCTATTTGCCATGTGGCCAGTTAACACTTGTACACTTGATGTACATTCCAGTCATGATATACAGGTTGCATCATCCATCATTCACACTGGCCACCCATGTGCAATATATACAAACAAAATGATACACCGATATGAAACCACAGTATTTGCCATTGCTACATGTGTGGACAGCTGTGCATACAACGGTGGAGGTGTTGTACAATGGAGGCATATGTACTATACATTGGAACAACATGTGTGGTACGCAAACAGTACCACACAGTGAGCTGTGACATGGGCAGCCCACAGGAGTCACCATTGTGTTATATGCCCCTGTAATTGGGTGCATACATTGTGATGTGCCATCTGACATGTCCCAGACATGTAGTGTTCTGGCTGCAGTATTGTCACACTATCCCATAACCCATACCTCACATACCAAACATACAACCCGTTGTCTGCATAGCCCTGTGGATGGTGACATATCTGACATCTATGGGTGTATGTCATGTGGGACAACACAGACATGTGTGATAGACAGCCATCACACACATTTGGCCAACACATGTGCACACATGGTCATGGGGGATGGCCAGAGGCATGTAGCTACACAGTAGATGTGATGTGTATACACCCTGTTGCACATTGTCACACATGGTCCAATTATAGCCTTAGTTGACTGATTATACAGTTGATGTGGTACACTGGACCTCCTTAAAGCCTGTGCACAGCTAGTGGAGGTATCCCTGACGTCTACCATATAAGATGTGTTGAACATCACGACTGTGTCATAGCATGACAGTAGTCACCTGTACAGCTTCCACAGACATTGACACCACATCAGGCCACAGATACTGTACATTTCCCTTGCTGCTGTAGGACATCACCGTTAGCTGTGCACCTCGTGTGTGTGGTACATCAATGTCATGTGGGACATGGTGAATTGACAAGTCTGCTATGTGTGGACATGGTTGCCAGGCAGCTAAGACTCTATAGTAGTTGTGCAGGGGTGTCATATGTAGGTCCTCCAGTGACCTGTCACATGACACAGCATGGTTTGGTGTGTATACACCTCAGCATCGTGGGTCACAATCCACAGTTATGTCATGGGTATGCATGCAGTTATGGCTATGCAGTGTGTACATATTATGCACTGTATAGCAATATAGACGCCTCATGATGCTATGCAATGGCACAGTGTCTGTACTTCACACTGTATAGCAATGTAGACGGCTCACACTACCCTTCCATGCTCATGCACATTTGCTAAACATGCATTCTATCTGTAGGGCATACAGACAACACCGCAATGTGATGCCCATTACGATGCTGTACATGTGTCAGGACACCATTGTGTCAGACATGTATGCATGTTAATGCACACGTCAGCAGATTACATGTCAAGGTCACGTCAGCCATGTGTACTGTTATCCTGTTCTGGTCTACATGGTGTATCACGGGGATGCATGCATACTACCATGATTGTGTAAACTGCATGGCTACTGATATGACACCTGCTTGCTGTAGTGTGCACCCCAGGGAGGTATGGTAATTAACACTATTAATGTCTGAGCTGCATGCCGTCTGCTGTATCACAGGCATGCTGCATGCCGTCTGTCAAATCACATGCATGGTGCGTCTGTGTGTGTGTCTGTGTGTGTGTCTATTGTAATTTAGTGTCTTTCTTTGCATTCACAGGTGATATAGGTTTGTTACCCTCCTACGGTCCATCTGATGTTAGTGTCCCCATAGATACTAGCAGTTATGAACATATGCATGAGGTACAGGCAGGGTTATCAGGGGCTGAATCTGTGCCAATGGTTGCCATCCCAGCTATATCCCCCTCTTCCCCGCACACAGTTCTGCTGCCAACACATACCACATCACCAGTGGCCATAGAGGAAGGACAGTCAGCGTCTGTTAGCATGGAACAGGAACATGTGGTGGCTACAGAAGGTGTGTCTCCACACCATGGTGTCAGTGTAATGACTGCAGATGTGCCACACAGGCATGTGGCCGGTGCTGCTCGTAGGAGGACCTCTGGCAAACATGCACCTGCAGGGCAGAGTGCAGCAGCTTGTATCACCAGATGCATGCTCCAGACTGTAATGGCAGCACAGGCATATGCTGAATGACAGAACAGAGAAGGGCAGAGGCTGCAGAGGGCTGCTATCTGTACCCTAAACTACAGCATCCAGGCATTGGCAAATGCTCAGAAGCAGATTGCTGATGTTCTGGACAGGCGATTGGGTGACATGGTCGGAATCCTTGACCGTGGCATGGCAATCCACGAGCATGAGCTGTCTGTGCTGGAACAACTGGTAGGAGTGAGGCATAGGCCACATGGACATAGACCAGCTACACCACCTAGTGCAGGTCAATGTAAGCATGCCACCTCACATGCCTGCTCCCATAGTGTCGGTAGCAGTAGCAGTGCAGCTGGTGCTGCGCTGTCCACACCAGGACACAGCAGGCCACGTGTACGTGGCCCTGGACATTTCCACTGGGGACACGGTTCCAGTGGACATGTGTCGTTGGACAGTAGCCAATCTGTACCTCCGCCTGGTAGTGCCCATGCAACCCCTGGCAGGCACAAGTTACGTGTCCGTGGCCGGACACAGTGAGCTGTACAACCTGGTCTGTACAATCTGGAGCTGTCAATAATACCCCTGTGTAGGCTTCACAAAAGGCAGAACTGTGTACACACATACACGCACACAGCAAACACATCTGTAGGGCACCACAACACCCACATGCATACTGAACAGACATGTCCAATCATGTCACCGGCCCTTACCCACACACATGATGCCATTCATTGGTGCAGCCTATGACCCTGGCAAACATTATCACCCTGTGCATATGATGAAGCCTGTGCTGCATCCCTGTAATCTACACCATCGGTGCAGGGACATGCTCAAATGGTCTGATGCACAGGGTGAACAGAATAGTGAGAGAAGTGTATATAACATTAGTTGTGTAAGAATAGTGAGAGAAGTGTATATTACATTAGTTGTGTAAGAATAGTGAGAGAAGTGCATATTACATTAGTTGTGTACTGTTAACACGCACCAGAAATACCATGTAGTACAGGTTTAGCATGCATTGTTATATGTTCACAGTATGTGTCTTGGTAACAACAGTAACAGCATATTGGTAATGATATCCTGGTTACCTCCTTATGGTCTACTTGCATGTGCCTACAGGTAGCAGTGTTTGCAGTCTCCCATGTGTAACTGTGGAGTACTCATAGGCACGTATGGCAATATCAGCATGCTAAACGTAGCCTCAACCTGACTGCTGGAAAGGCTAACATACCACAGATGTCCACACATATACTGATCCAGACACATGTGGGCAGTTTAATAGGCTACAGTGGCTAGAGACGTGGCATCCATACCAGGTCACATCACAGGTATGTTGACATGGTGCAGGGGTTGTACACAGCTGTCCGGCCGATGATAATGTTAGAAGCCACCTGATAGCATGAGGCCTCACTGTGTAGCAGTAATACTCAGTCACATTACAGGAACATGCCCACACTCACGGGGTCAACAACACTATAACGAACACCCCATAGTGTTGAGGTGAGGACCCCTGCCTATGTGGTCATCACCCTCACAGTACTGTGCACCCACGTGATGTGACACAGAGAAAGAACATATACAGGTAGCCAGTATGGCTGAGACCTATGGCATCAACAGGGTAGTAGACTGCATCACCATGAGGGGTTAGGGATCCTGTGTGTTCTGTATGGTAGCATACACCCATACTCCATGCACCAGCCAGCCATACATACACACACACACACACACACACACACACACACACACACACACACACACACACACACACACACACACACACACACTGTCGAGACCACAAATGTCATACACATACAGATAGCTGATGTGTGTGATACACACACCACCCCTGCCTACGTCATGCTTTCCATACTGCAGTATGTACAGATCTCTACAACAGTGTACAGGGGTGTGTAACAATTGGGATGTAATCCCCACCATATGTGGCATATATGGTCACACAAGCAAACACACATGGCAGTAGTGTGAATGATACACCTGCTATATGATGATACGTCTGACAGACATGCAGCAGTATTGACCGCATTATGTGTACCAACGCTACATCCGGCAATTGTGGTGCTATATGCACACAGGAAGATGTAAGTGTTACAGGTGTCAGGTGACATACAGTCAGTAACACCTGACCGCTGTGTAGGTTTTATGTCTTCACCATCAAGTAACTGTAACATAGCATACTGTTTGCACATGTAATGGTAGGATGGCATGTGACATACCTGTGAGCCATCCCCGGCAAACATCCATCTGCACAGGTGGATCACTAATTTATGTACACACATCCATTCATACCTGATGTACATCCTACCGTACTGTCATTATGTCACCATATACAGGTGTCAGTGATGGGGCTGCATTGCAACTGCATGTTGTAGTTAGGCACAGATGAGTCACATACATCAGCTACTGTACATGCATGGTAGCTGCATGCACACTACAAATTGTACATGTGTGTTGGTCCTACATGCCTGTCATGTAGCCATGTTTGTATGCATTGCAATTGGTGGACATGTGTGATGACATACATAACACATGGACTGTTGTACGATATGATGGGTGTCATGGGTAACTAGTACAGAGGGAATGTGTCCTTGGTCAACATTGCTACCTCATGTACTGTTAGCATTCAACAGCCATGGACCCACCTTCCATTTGCGTGCATGTGATTGCTGTAGCCACTTGTCTGCACGGAGGACAGCAAAAGCTATGCTATGTACATATGTGCTGTGTGTGTGGTCCATGCACATATCCACTGCAATTACATGTATGTCATATCCAAACATGTGTGTTCTTTGGTGTACAGCGACAGTTATCTGTCACAGCTGTGTAAGACCCAGGGCCCCTGGTATGTGTAGAGCTGACCTGGTCATTACAGTGGTATCATTACAATGCATAACACATGATGGAACCCTGTCGGTACATGTGTAGTCTGCACAGTTGCTGTAGACCTATGTACAGTCCACTGGTCATGAGTCACACCATGATGTGGTAATGTATGGCAGTGTATAGCTGGTCCTACGACATGGTGATGTCTGAGGGCTACAATGTAGACTGCGGTATATACCCCTGTGACCTGCACCTGAGATATCTGTGATGGCTCCTGAGTGTATACTGGTCAGTACATGTGAGTGGCATTCATGTACATGGGGACAGTAACACCATACTGTGCCCTTCCATGTTTAGAATCCGTGTGCATGCAAGATGGCCCTTTGCAACTGCTAAGTGTGTGAGCATGCCCAGTACGCTGTTGTGTAGATGGACACACAGTACATTCCAAACTGCGCCCTTCCATGTTTAAAATCCGTGTGCATGCAAGATGGCCCTTTGCAACTGCTGATGGCCCTTTGCAACTGCTAATTGTGTGAGCATGCTCAGTACTCTGTTGTGTAGATGGACACACAGTGCATTCTAAACTGCGCCCTTCCGTGTTTAGAATCCATGTGCATGCCAGATGGCCCTTTGCAACTGCTAAGTGTGTGAGCATGCCCAGTACGCCGTTGTGTAGATGGCCACACAGTATATTCCAAACAGACGTGTGATACTAAGCATGTGGGCATCCCCAGTGACACCTTGTGTCAGTGATGTGCCTCTGTGTATGGGCATGGCCATTGACATCCTGTATAGCGATGGTGGTCATCCAGGCAACAGATGCCCATTTTCCACATCACGATGGATGCCTACATTGAACACACTGGTTGACTGTCTTGAAGGGTGTACTGTCTGTGGCGCATCACGTATCTATGTAGTGTTGTTGTAGTGCTCTGTAGATATGTAGTTGCCCCAATAACACCACCGCCGTGTGTTTGTCTACGTCTACGTTCTGTAACTGCGTATTGCTGTAGTGTGATAAGGTAGTTAGGTGTATGTTCGACGCCCTGCCAGGTGTGTGTGTTTCTGTGTTTCCAGCTGCCTGGGGACAGAGTAATGCTTTTAGATGGCTCACACCACATATATTCCCTATCGGCGTCTTTGCCTTTGCGGATGATGTCATCCACCTAGAAGTATGCCTGTGGGAGTGCGGTGATGCCTGAACTCGGTAGCGCATTCTGTTACTGCATAATGCTGTAGTGTGGTAGACTAGACAGGTAGATGCTTGATTCCAGGGCATGGCAGGTGTGTGTTTGGCTGTTATACTGTATGTGTTGGTATCTGTGGGTGGCTAGCTGCAGGATGTGTCCAGTTTGTTTTGTTGATGACCTATTTAATGTCCACAGCCCGCATATTCTGCCAAGACACTGGGTTGTCAACACATACAGTCACCAATAGGTCTGGTGAGTTACTGTCAGCGGCCCTAATCTTACGCTTGCTATGGTCTGACCTGTGTGACGCAACATAACACATGTGCCTTGATATTAACAACACTACATGATGCAGGTGGCACATGTGGTTACCTTTTCATTCCTGTCTAATGCATTGCTGTCATGTGGTTCGCTGTTGTGACATAAATACCATATCTGCATATGTGTACATGTATATGATGTGTGTATGTATATATGTCCATGTATATATGTCTACAAATAATATATGTGATATATGTAGATGTAGAAGTGGACATATATGTGAACATATGTCTGGGGAGTTCAGCACTATTGACTATTTGTACCGGATGATCTGTACGTGATAACCTGAGATCTATGTATATCTGCCATGGCGTGGTGTTAATGCACATCGTCTGTGGTGTTCATGGCCACGAGTTGTTGTCGTGTAGACACCAGCTATTTTGTTGCTGGGAAGACCATGGGACATCGAATATGGTGATGGTAGGGCACTTGTTGCCAGTTGTGTGTGGATCTGAGTGATACTGAGCAGTGGTTAATATGTTGGAGGTTCGGTATGGGTCATATAACTATTCATTAGAAGACTATACTATGCAGATGAGGTTGACTATGGTGTATCACATTTATCACCAGGGTGTGCTGCTGGTCCATGGAGTGTATTTGTGTAGTCAGTCAGGTGCAGGTCTCGCATATAGTTGATAGCATGGGAGGGGGGGGTCAGGCATACTGTACGTACATTGCAGAACTGTGCCTTGGGAGTGCTCCTGCTTTAGCAAACCTCAGCTAGGGGTGTGTCTATACCTGCCTGGTGATGTTGGGAGGGATGACAGCAGTGGTGGGGTAGTCAGGGTGTCCAGGCTGCACAAACAGGTGTTGATCAGCACAATCAGCTGATGACATGGCCAACCCGCACATGAACAGTACACTAATGCGAGCAAGCAGCATACACACATATTTCATCCACCCTCTACACCACCAGTGTATACCTGCAGGGACATTTCACGACACAGTCCAACCAAATGACATGGGCTGCAGCAGGCAACATATACCAACATGTGCAGGGGGCTGGGGCAGTGCAGATGTGTATGCTGCCGAACAACCCTTACTGGGGTGACATAAGACTTTACTGACCGAGGGTGACTTACCAGGGTCTACATGGGCTGGGGATGTTGGAGCACTATGGGGTGGACCGAGACCTCCTACAGCAGCTTGTTGACTTGTGCCTAACACATCACACAGGCCAAGGGGAATGCATCACATTGGATACCATGGGATGTGTTGTCCTAGGTGTACTTGCCACAGGTACCTCACACAGCACAACTGGGGATATCATGGGTATCTCACAGGCATCTGTATCCAGAGTATTGCACCACTTCACAGATGCCATGTCAACACATGCTAGTGAGCACGTACAGGTCCTCCACATATGTGATTAGTGGACCAGCAATATGAATCTGTTCCACCACATGGATGAGTACCCTGGGGTACTGGGTGCTATAGCCTGCACACGTAGCACCACCCAGGGAGCAGAGTAGGGCCTACAGTCAGTGCAAGGGCATACCCTCCAACAGCTAGGACCTATGCGATGGCCAGGGCATGACATTGAATGTGTGTGCTGTCTGCCCTGGAAGCTGTGATGTGTCCGATATATGGCGTCTGACACAGTGGTAGCACACCAATGCCTATGTGGACATCCCCTACAGTCTCCCAGTGGGGGATGCTAGGTAAACACTGGTGTAGTGGCTTATAACACCCATCAACAATGCACACACACCTGAACAATCACACCATACTGAGGCGGATGCACAGGCAAGACATATACATCTGCATGTGTTTGGGATGCTCGGTTCACAGTTCTGATATCTGGACACATGTGTAGGGGCTCTGCAGTATTCACAAGTTACATGCATACATGTTGTTATGTTATTTGCTATGCTACACAATGTTAGCCTGCAGTAACAGTTGCAGCAGAAACCGCATGGGGCAGGGCCACACAGCCCAACACCACTGCCAAGGCCTGTACATGCACAGTTTGACTTGGTAAAGGAACTACCTGTGTAGGGCACAATCGGCGACAGCCCATGCACAGTATGACCTGTCCTTGGCAAAGAGGCAACACACGGCATATGCACTGACACAATAGGTACCCACAGATTTCCCCTCTCTGACCCGCACACAGTACAATGGATGCCAAACATAACAGTACCTGTGCTCGGCCATGTATGGGAGGTGCACTGTGTGCATCCGACATAGGCAGCACTCCAGCACCATCCTCAAGTCCGTAACACAACCAGGGTATGTCTATTGACCTAACAAGTGGCGGTCATATTACAATGTGTACTTACCCATTGCTCTGGTATGTATGTGAGCATACAAGTGACTGTGGTGGCCAAATGTTAGGGCAGCAGACAGTACACATCCATAGTGGCACCATGACCTCTGTAGTACATATAGGGTTCACAATGGTAGCCTGTAGTACACAGGGTGTCCTACCCACTGCAGATTATGGGCTGACCATCATGTGTGTCCGTAAAGCCCACACATGTCCCATGCAGCTGGACAGATGTGGACCAATACAGACAAATGATATACGATGGCCTATGAATATGCCCACTGACTGACCCCAACCCTGTATGACACACACAGATGACAGCAGGCCAGGCTTTTTGATGTAGGATGTGTAATAGGACGTCCAACACCACTGTGCTGGTAATTAATGCTGGGAACTGACGTACCCTGGTATCCCTCCAACCAGAGATTTAGGAGGTCCACACACTGACATGGAGTACCTGGCAGACCAGTACAGTAGCGGCAGATGTGTACAACTGTTGGCTGTGCCCCCATCACACCTACACATGTGAGAGTCATGTGCACCACCCACGGTGCTGTGTAGGACTGTGGTTGCATGTTCCCCCATGCTATATAGACATGTAGCAACTGTCAATGCCACATGACCATTAGCTACCCTGCAGACACAGCATGTCACCTGTCTGTGTAGAACGGAGGGGTCAGCAACACAGTACTAACTATCTGGACATGTGACACATGCAATACAGTTGACCATACTTTGCATGCTCACACACATGACGGTATTGTCAGTCTACAACATGCGCAACAGTCATACTGGGCATGCTCACACACTGAAACACAGGACGGCCAAGCATGCACACACCAGTGGTCCGGACATATCTGCCAGTACATTGCTATACTGTTGGATGTCTGCGCTGTATGGTGTTTGCGTTCTATTATCTGTACATATGCCATGGTCTATTGTTCAGTCACATGAGCTATGTGCCCAGGGTACGTCTACCATCACGTGTATAGGGCGGTTCTTTGTTTGCGGATAGGCCGAGGCCTTTGGATACAAACTGGGTAAGGCACAGTCCAGCAGGTGGGAGCTGTTGTGCGTGGGTTTGCACAGTGTTAAACACTGCTGACCTCTGGTCACAGCACCTTATACACGTTTACACTCCACATTTCTTTGACAGGGCACTACTGGCATACTGGTAGACAAAGACACTTACAGCCGCTCGCTCTCCATGTCCGCTTACATTTGTCACTCATGCTGGGTGTGTGTGATCCCTTGTGATGCATATTACATCGGACTACATGACTACAGTATTGGGTATGTGTAACTATTTTGCGACGGCAGCCGTTCAACTGTACGGACTCGGTGGCCTGTCCAGTGACGTAATCAAATTATATGCATGTTCCTCATAAGATCTGCTCCCATCTGCCTGATACATGGGAACCAATACTCTGCAATGCTGACATGTGACTTGAGTTTGTTAACGCAGCAGTCTGCCGAGCCATGCTACCGCATACCAACTGCACATTGACCACCTTTCAGATTGCACGACAGGAGACTGTAGGAGTGACACTTTTCCCACTTTGCATGGGACAGTCCCTCATCAGACATCACATGTGACAATACCAGAACTCTCCACCAATCGGGGACACATTTCTGCAGACTCAGGGATAGGTCATGAAAAACAGGGACACATTTGCAAATGTAGTGCTATTAACTTGACACATTGACAGAATCAGAGCTTATGACATAATACACATATTGTGATGTAACAGTTGTTTATAACTCTTACTTATTGTCATTAGTCAGTGAGTGTAATTCACCACCTTTTCTTCAACAGCCATTACATTTAGGAGGGATTAAGAGGGACACAGTTAGACTTTCAGTCAAACTCAGGGACGTACCTGACATTCAGGGACAGTTGAGTGGTATGGACAATACTCTAGCCATTGCAACTGTCCTGATTAGGGGACCTTCTCATGTTGTAGGGTAGGTGTCTGTACTGGTTGCTTGTTACAGGTCTTGTATACCTGACACGTCGATATGTCATATGTAGTAGCATAAGCAACTATACTGCTGCTAGACTATGCTTTGATTTTCTCCGATATGTATATTTCTGTACTATGCATGGCTGTATGTATGTTCTGCCATGGTACATCTGACAGTTCTACAGACCAGGTTCCACTTTGGCCGTTCAGACTGGTGACAGACCTATTGACCCAATATGTAGAGCTATTACATGTGTCGAGGCAACACATACCCACAGCATACCTCTCAACTGTCCCTGATTTTGAATCATATTTTAACTCTGTCCCTCTTAATCCCCTCCTAAAACTAGTGATGTTTGTTGGAAAGGTGGTGAATTACACTTAATGAATAATGACAGTAAGAGTTACAAACTTCTTTTACTTCAGAAAATGTGTATTAATTCATATGCTCTGATTCTGTCAATGTTTCCAGTTAATAGCTCTAATATTTTAAATGTGTCCCTGATTGTCCTTGTGTTTTCTTGACTTATCCGTGATTCTGTTGCAATTTGTCCCCAATTGGTTGAGAGGTCTGAGCCACAGCCAGTAGTACACGGACGACCTCCACGGTTTGCATATGTCAAGGTTATTCATGTAGAATTATAATTGATAATACTGTTTCCTATTACATGTAGCTGTTACTGATACAACAAATTGATGTCTAACACCACTACACACACTATATAGCCTCCATTCCCGAACTCACAGGCCCAGACCTCTCAACCAATTGGGGACAAATTTCAACAGAATCAGGGACAAGTCAGGAAAAAACAGGGACAATCAGGGACAACTTTAAAATATTAGTGCTATTAACTTGATACATTGACGAATCAGAGCATATGAATTAATACACATTTTCTGAAGTAAAAGAAGTTTGTAACTCTTAATTATTGTCATTATTC
>NC_056735.1:1068246847-1068334347 GCF_019279795.1 Protopterus annectens | reverse complement strand
CAATGGACTATGCCTCGCAAAGCGGGACAGATGACAACCCTACTGCAGACACCAGATTATTTGGGCCAACACATAGCCACGGTCACTGCAGGTTTAGAACAGTCATTTGTTTCCTAGCTGTAAGCCTTATACCTTTGGCACTTTTGTTGTTTGCCTATTTCTTGTACGACTTACGTTTATTCTATCCTGACGTGACCGCTTTAGGCAACTGTTACATGCAGTATGGTGCATAGTTATTCCCTACGGTCACAAGACATTTGGCATTGTACCATTGTTGGTCAGGTCAAACCTACACACACATTAATTGTCCCTCATACAGTGGATCAGGGGTATCCTGTTTACGTCAGTGCCTTCATCACTCTTATACCATGTGCCACTATGCGAATGTGTGCAATATATTCTCCCGCTTATTCGTGTCGGGACACGTGCATCACGGGCAGGTGTTTGATCCTGGGTGGTAGGTTATGCATGACCACTTAGGGCTGGACAGTGTCATGCACCTCGAATGCACATTCCAACTTGTGTCCAGATATCTACTGGACTGGACTTCGTGTCTTCCATTATAATGTTTACACAGCTTACGTATCCCATGAGGGATATCCAAAAATTAGACCGATCCACAACAAGCGAAATAATGAACATCTTTTTGGCGATATGAAAATGTGCTTGGGGTTTTACATGCAAGGGATACATAGTGTGCAATCCTGCAACTGCCTAGGGTGACACTACCTACTACATATGCGTAGTGGTCACTATGTGTAGCTGTGGCTGCACCAAACCAGTAGGCCAAGTATGGCTGGATTTGGTGGACGTTCAGGTACGGGAGCGGGTTGTGTGATGTGGATGGGATGCTGGGTAGTCCATTATGCATCCAGGTGTGTTGCATTTGTTATGACCAGTTCCATCAGGACCAATCTGTGGATATGTGCCGGTGACATGTCTATCGATTTGTATCGCACTTTTCAATATTCATATGTTTGTGGGATTGTGTTCTACAGTATGACCTGTCTGCTTGTATTGCAGCTGTTTATACATGTGTTTCTGTTTCTTTCAGCTTCACCCGCTGCTCCCTCATACACCTCCGGTTCACCTATTCTGCATACGACACAGTATCGCCTTGGAGGATTGTACCATTACCCATCCCCCCACACACAGATATTCCTCACACCCCATACATCACTGCTTTGGTTGTTGGCCCATGACACGGCCAGAGTAACACATTGAATACCCTACATGTGTCAGGTACCTGTATGGTTGTGTGGACTACCCTGCCATGTTTGCTTTCCACATGCTATACCTCACGCACATAGGTACACACCCATACTTAACTTTCATTACATGGTTGGTTTACCCGGGTACTACCCGTTCTACTGTGACATATCCTGACAAGTTCGGCTTGTACCGCTGATTTCAGGATTTTGGCAGCCTGTTCGGAGTTTGTTGACATCACTGCCGAGAGTATTTACTTGCACAGGTTGAATGGTATAAAATGATGTAAGGTCTACTGTGATTTGTTCATCTCTGATGAAGACTTGGATTCTATGTCGAAAATGTATTCTTTTGTGTTGCAGCGTTAAGGAAATAAAGTGCTTGTGCTTATCTAAGGAGTTTGGTTTTTGACCTTCATTTGGGCACTCATGCAAGTCCTGTTCTCTGGCACAGCCACCTTTGAGTAGTGAAGGAGCAGTGTCAACTGCCCATAGATGGGGACCTCAGTCATGCTGCTGCCATCTGGAGGCACATGCATCTCAGATTCCACAGCACCCTCCCCATCTAAAGTGTTTACCCCCCTCATGTGTTATACACCACCTCTGTCTGCTGTCTTGTCTATTTGCAGTTGCATCCTCTCCTACCCAGCTTACCTTCCCACACATATCTATATCCCTTCCCCAAAATTCCACTCTCCCTTATTAAAAAAAATGGGCACCTGTCCCACAAAACAAAAATATCACCCCATACATAGCTCTCCATTTTGAACTAATTTGGTCCAACTGGCTTGACAACACATTTATGTTGTCCTCACCCTCTGGGGTTTGAGAGTCCAAATTCATCCACAAAATCTGTCAAAATGCACAACTGTTGTTGTACAAGAAATAGAAAGCTATGGTTCTTTCCTACACCTGGCCTGCACATCCCTACCTGTCTTTCAGTATGTTTTTCCCCCTGCTTGCCCCCATTTCACCACTATTCTATCACTCTCTTTTTCTTTTCTTTTCTTTTTAATTTTTTAGCATGAGTTTGCACTGAGCTAAGTGAAGTGCAGAGATGAGGTGCATCGCGCCACACAGTGTAAATCTGCCTAAATGAGCTTTAATGTGCCTTAATGATCTTATGTGTTTCTCACAGTGTTAGGCACATATTCAAAATAATAACTCCTGCCATGTTTTGAACCTTGGCCCCTATCATCTACAGCCCAAACCCACTACACCACACAGATCTTAATTAATACAGGTGTTTCCAGCAAAACATACCGATTGCCACTGACAGACTGAAATTAAACCTAATGGGGAAAATGGGGATGCACCTAAGACCATGATGCAAAAATACACCAGTAGACAGCCAAATAAATAATAATGGCAGTGTGTGAGGCCTGGGATAGCAAATAAATGTTCCCTTTTAACTGCAACATGTGTAAACACACCTGGTAAAGCATCAGTGGCACAGTACATATGTTCAGTTGGCACCCTGCTGCAGAACAACTGACTTTGAAAGCCATACACATACTGATGGATACAGACAATGTATGTCACAGCCTGTATGTCTGCAAATATAGCTCAGTCTGTTAAATACCTTGCATACAGTGCATTTTGCCACACACAGTCCTGGGATCAAATCCAGTGTGTTGTACTTCAATTACATGGTTGTAAAGACCGAGTCATGTAATAGGTAGGGACACACTGCACAAATTTGTATAGCATAACTATATGTCATCTACTACTCTCCTATTGGCATTGTTGCATAACAGATATACCTTAAGCACATGACTTGATTGGACTGTAATGGGTACCCTTACCCTGGCTCTGCTGTAATGACAGGGCTGACGCTGCTGCCACAGTTGCACATACAGCTTGCTGGTCTCTAGAATGTTTACACTCCCCCCTATGTGTCCTAGGCTGCAGATGCAGTCTGGAGCATACAAAGCTGTATATTAAGGTAGCTGCTACAGACCAACCATACATCCCAAAGCCTATAACAAGGGATCTGGACACAACCATACATAAGGGGGGCAAAGGCCCAGAAATAGGAACATGTTTCACATTTTGCCCCTACAAAGATAGTCAGTTGATAAAATAGCAGCTACTGCATTAGCATGCATATCCTGATAGGTATACAGTGTGACACTCACATGTCTCTCTCCCCTTACTGACCTCAACCCACAATGTTATCCAGTGAACAGCTATATGACCACACTGTCATGCGACACTGACCAAACATATGAGGAAAAACTGTGGACATACTTCATATAGCTCTACAGTGGACAGTATTTGTACTTACCCTCTGTGATGCTGTAGTCTCCACACCTCAGTAATGTTCATCTCAAAAACTAAGAAAGGGGCCAAAGCATAAACAAAGTCTTATATATTGCACTGTGTTGCCATGTCATTGGCTAATGATAGTGCAATTCAGCTGTTTTGGATGCAATTAGCAAATCTGAGCCACACAGATTGGTGCCAAGGCAGTTACCTGTTAATAAACATTATCTACAAAAGGCAAACAACTGCTTATGGGGAACAGGTCTGTATATGGTTTACCCACACAGACAGCATATGTGCAAAGCATTTGCAGAGGAACACTTCAAAAAAGGAATACATCATTCTACCAGGTATGCAACAGATTTCCCCATAAACAGGAACTGTTGGGAGGATGGAGGTATGGGGAATAGGGATTAAAACGGTAGGCTTGTATTAGATCTATGATATTGACATGTCAGTGATACTCTGCTGTCTAACACCTACAGTCATGCCTCTCAACCATCCCTGCTATGAATCACATCTCTGCTCTTTCCCTGTCAATCCCTCCTACAATGATCAGCTGTTGTAGTACAGTTAGTGGATTACACATAAGATATAGTGACACTAAGTAAGGGTGTACACTCCTGTAACATCAAATAATGTACTGTAATTCACCTCCACTCAGTCTGTCAATGTCACACATAAATAGTACTAACATTGTAAAAGTGTCCCTGAATGTCCCTGATGTACTCTGGCTAAGTCCCTGTTTCGTGGACATTCGTCTCTGTCTGGCTGAGAGGTATGCCTAACATACCTCTCAACCTCCTACAATAAGAAATCAGGACAAAGCCAGAATTAATGGGGGGACAAAGGCCCAAACTCAGCAACAGAGTATACATATTGCCATACAAAGTAAGAATGTGAATAGAACAGATATTACTGTAGCATAAGTGTTTTCTGAGGGGTCTAATATGTGACAGTTAGATTCTGTTTTAATTTATTGACAGCAACCATCAATGATTGGACAACCATTTGTCGGACATCAGCAACTTTGTGCAAAAAGGACCACATCTATGGGGCAAACATGTTGACATTCTGGAAACATCTGTATAGTTGAGAGGTATGATACTTACAGGAAACATATACTGCAGTAGGTTTGCATTGCTTTCTGTCATTGTGGCACACTGGTATTGCTGGACTGTCCCCATATAGTTGTTGTAATAGCACACTGCTATCTGTCTGACAGTGACCGTATGACATATTAGTTGGGAGTTGCCCATAGGGGACACACCACAGTACACTGCAGTGATGGGTGTAGAGACGTACAACAAAATCTGTTACAGCACACAGGGACATTACCTAGTATTGCTACTATCTTGGTAATAACCACACATGAAGTGTGTTGCCAGACTGTGTGGTATAATGTGTGAGGGGGCAGTGGATAGTACAGGACATTATGGGTGTGTAGGTTCTGTACATAGTGGACACCCACATATCTGGTCCTATAATATATTCCCCTCTTGTTGTCTTGCAGGAACGATGTATCGACAAAGACATCCACCATTTTCATCTGCAGAGAATGATGCTATACTGGATGCCCTCAGACTCCACCATCACATCCTGCTTTCCAGCTGTCACCACAATCATGAACAGCAGGCAGCATTGGGGACCAACCTTGTCAAAGCTGTTAATCAGATTGGCCAACAGGACAGGACCTATGAGCAGGTCTGACACCAGGCTATGGATATGGTCAATGCTGCATGTCAAAGGGCAGCTGCTGTTGCCAGGGATCGTGCTGCCACCAGTGGAGGGTCTGCAACACAACAATCACTCTTAGCCACAGAGGAATTCCTGGCAAACCTAGGATCAACCAACAGCTCCCAGGCATCCATCATGCCATACATCCTGGAGGTGGGTGCCACAGCATCCACATCAGAGGGACATCCAGGTAAGCTTACTGTGTTCACCAGTATAATACTGTATCAGTCATTGTGGGAGGCTCTACAGACCAGTACATGGATGTCAGGTCTATCTGCATTGTGTGTGGGGGGTGGCTTTTACCCACAGTTGTGCATACATACTCAAAATGTCAGCAATATAGCCAGTATCACATTAGCTATGGAACATGTGGATATATGCATATATTACCTTGTAACACTGCAACATTTGATGTTGCTGAAAATACCTATCCCTCACCTTTTCCTAAGTCTGTCAGGTGTGGTCGGAGTCCATTGTCCTGTACCTGGTAAGTGTGATACTATTGTTTTACAGATCATATATACCCTATGAAAGTTAAGGGCTGCCATTTTGCCTTATACACAAGTGTTGTGCTTAGCCAGAGTAGAATAGTTTCATGTTCCATTTCGGAGCAGTTAAATGCAGTGCATAGCTTAGGGAATGAGAGGTGTGTATTTGTACAAACATCAGCATGTTTTCACTTATAGTTTTGAGCAACTATGCAGCCTGCTATACATGAGGCAATTACTCCAAGATGCCCATTCAAACACAAAAGGAAGATGATATATACCCAAGGCAGTGATACTAAAACTGGCATATCATTCTCAAGATAGGTGTACTGGGTTTCATGTATATTTCTATCACATACACTGTCATATTGCATACCTCACAGGTGTATTGTACTAGCAATGTTAACCGGATGTAGGTGATGTGCATGTTATACAGGGCCTGAGTTGTCTGTGTATGTTGTTGTCAGTTTGTATGTTGTACATGGGATCAGAGATGAGAAGAAGGGGGACCTGTAATGCAGTTGTGGATCCTCATCTGTATAATTCTGTGTGCATTACCATACATAATAGTGCAGGTGGTAATGTACTGCTTTTGTCTTGCTTCTCACAGGTGAACAGGGGGGTTGGAGTCTGTCCCACTCAGAATCTGATGTCTGTCTTATCAGACTGTGATGATGGTGGTGGCCATAGTGAGACACAGGTGAGGGTGTCAGGGGGCTGAGTCTGTCCCAGAGGTTGACATCCCTCTTCTGCCCCCATTGTCCCTGCACACAGTCAGTATGCCCATACATACCCAGTCACCAGAGGCCACAGATATTGGATAGTCAGAGGGTGGCAACATAGTACAGGGCAGTGTGAGAACTATGGGGTCAGTGAGTGTAGGCACTAGCCATAGCCAGAGAGCTGGTGAGGTCCTCCACAGGCAGATTGATGGGGTGCTTGAAGGAGGACTGCTGCCCATCCACCTCCTATTGCAGGTGTCAATTTATGGGTCACTCGCCTCATGTTTTAGACTGTCATGGAGGCAGAGGCACATTCAGAACACAACACTAGACTGAGCTTATGGTTATGGATGCAACACAGTCTGACATACATGACTGCCTCTACTGCATGGGTGACGCCCTGGAACATTTCACTGATGTAGTGGACAGACTGTGGGCTGAGACAGTGTCTGTCTTTGAGTGCGTGTTTTCTGTGCTATAACATCTGGTTGGAGTTGGATGTCAGACATGTGGACATAGGCCAGCAACACCATCTGGTAAGAGTCCATGTGGCCATGCACACTCATGCACCCATAGTGGCAGTACCTCCAGGGCTACAGAGAGAAGTGTGCTGACCACACCATGACATGGCAGGCCATGGGCATGTGTTCCTGGGCAGTCCCATGGGGGACACAGGCCCAGCAGACAGCAGTCACCATCAGGTACTAGCACCGCATCCAACCTTGGGCATGGTGGTGCCCATGCTATTCCTGGTGAGCCAGTTTTCATGTTCATGGCCTGAGATGGTGAACTGCCCACTGTACCATGTACAGATCACAGCTGTCCACCATACACACATGTAGGGTAGCACTGGGCTTGACTATGTACACACATACACTCCAACACCACTGTCACATGCAGGTCACCAACAGACACACACATGGCACCTCTCCGTGACCCATCTTAGCAGCACCCCTTCCTGACTCACACACATGCTGTCAACTGTTTGGCAAAGCCTAAGCTGCTGGCACCCCCACACCACACCCTGTGCATGTGATGATACCTGTGCCACATCCCTGCCATCCCTATCATCGATGCAGGGACCTAAGAATGTGTCTGATTCACAGAATGACTACATTACTTTACAAGTGTCTGTGTAGTGCAGTAGGGTTATGCCATGGCAGTTGTTGTGGGCCATGACAAGTACTATATACTGGCATAAATCTTGAGTACACATCCAACTTTGTGTATCTTTGTTGCCTGATGGTACACTGGTTAGTCTTACAGACTGACAGGTGTGTCATAGACCTGTGTATGTTTATGTCCCAGAAGTCTGAGTGGTTCAACTATGGGTGCATGACAGCAATATAGCAGCATAGGATGGCAAAACAGCACAGCAGAAATATGATGTCAGCAAGGTATGCCAGTATACTTGCATGGCTCATAAGGTGCATATGTGTAGAACAGTGTGTCAGGGACAATGGAGACAGTCAGTATCATCATGCTTTCATGTGACAAGGTGTGCTACCTTTGATGAGTGTCACCTGGGAATTCTGTTTTTACAAATCTAGTTGGTGGCAGAGATCAATTATGCTTATGTAGATGAGGGCAATTTAGGGCCAGTGGCTAGTAACAAGGCCATAAAATGCATAACCAATGCACAGAGATAGGCCGAATGGCCTTGTCTGTAGAGCTGCGAGGGGATATATTTACACACACACACACACACACACACACACACACACACACACACACACACACACACACACACACACACACACACACACACACACACACACATGGGCATGTCTGTAGTACCACAAGGGGATACATATGCACACACCCACAGATATACACACGAGTTGGATGATGTGAGATTTGAACCTCTACTTATCTACTGTTACACACTACAGCTTGCAGCACTTATCGCATGTGCCACACAGTTTATCTGATATTACACTGTCAGTCAGCACGCTTAAGGTGGATGACATCAGCAGGTCTTGTAAAGGAGACCAATGTTGAGGCCACCAGCTAGTCACTGGGCATAAAATGCATAACCATTGCACAAAGGTAGCCCATACAGCCTTGTCTGAATTGTTGAATGGGGATATATTTACACACACAGCACATACACATAAGTTGGATGATTTGAGATTAGAACCCCTCTCTATCTAGTAGTACACACTATAGCTTGTAGCACTTATCACGTGACCATGGAGTGCATCTGTTATTACATTGTCAGCCAGTGCTCTTAAGGTGGATGACATCATCAAGCCTTGTGGAGGTGCAAATTTAGAGACATGCAGCCTGTCACAAGGCCATACAATGCATATTATTGTACTTAGATAGCCCATGTGGGCATGTCCATACTGCTGTCAGGGGCTATATTGATACACACATGCAAAGAGTTGGATGATGTGAGATTTGAACTCCTACCTATCTATTATTACACACTACATCTCACAGTAATTATCACAAGCACCACAGGTTATGTCTGTTATAGATGTTGATGCAGGCACAGTACTTGTGGAGTACACAAAGTGGCCTTGTGCTAGACAGCATGTGTGGCCTGCAGTGTGATACTGCTTGGCACTGTTATTGTATCTAGTGTCCTGGGGTGGGATAACTGGTAATACCCTGCTATGCGTGTACACTTACCAGTCTGCCCATATATGGCTGTTTGCAATTTGATAGGCAGACATGTGACCAGGGACAATATACCCTGTCCAAGGCATGTGTTTGCACCTGTTGTAATTTACACCACCTGTGTCTGTCTACAGGGTGACATTTCACAGGCACAGGGGTCTGTAGGTGAGTGGATTATGCACTGTTGCAACCTTGGTCTGGTTCCATTGGACAACTGCTGTGATGTGTAAGTGCAGATAACCCCAACATTTTGGGGTATGTGGGGACATTCGTACATCTCCACTCATATCTATATAAATATGTACAACAGAGATGTCTCCTTAAATTTTGTTGTGTGGAATGTTATGTAAATGTGTTATGTAGATATATGTGGTAGCTATATATATATATATATATATATATATATATATATACACCTGTTATCTTAGATATATATATATATATATATATATATATATATATATGTGTGTGTGTGTGTGTGTGTGTGTGTGTGTGTGCAGATACTGATAGTGACACTAATCAAGCATGAGGGGGATAGAGATAAACAGATATGTATACATAGCTTTATGTATGCACAGACATACTTCCACATAGCAGGTCTTTGGGCGGTAGAGGCAACAGACTTGGGCTGAAGTTAGTTAAGTGTAGGAGCATGCCCAGTGTGATTGTCAGTACTTACAAGGTGACTCCAGACCAGAACTACTTGTACTCCAGTCCGGGATTATGTGTGCTGCAGGTCATTGGCTGCTGCACCTGTTAACACAGTACTTCAGTTCCCTGATATTGTCCAAGGCATTTCCCACCCATTTGCTGACTTTAATATGTGACTCATACCTCACAACTATACAGTGCTTTCCAGACTGTCCAGAAGTTTGCCTGATATTTGTGGTCCATTTCACATAAAATTGTGGTTTTCTGGCACATTTGTGGCAAATCAGTGAAGACTGAAGTTAATAAATAATGATAGACATTTGAGTTTCAGACTCCATACATACCAGGAGATTCACGCTAATGCAAGACCTGTTATTCTATCAACATTCTACATTTGTAGGAGCAAATATTTACAACTTGTCACTATTTGTGGGTCTTGGTGCCACTTTTATTTATGGCTTTGGCCAGATTTCTTGCTCTAAGAGGTTAAGAGTTATATTGTGACTGTGGTACATGATGTAACACCACACACAGGGTGACAGTCTGAATACCTCACCCTATACATGTTTTTGCAGACTGTCCAGCATTTCGCCCCATACGTCTGCTGTGTTCCTCATACATTGGTGATTTTCCAGTATTATTGACTTTTTGTAACTACTGACAATTTAAGTGGTGGCCTTTACATCCTGCAGCTAATCTGACCTGTGCTGTTATACTAGCCATTTGCTAAGTTACTCAGAGAATGTATAATGTCTGTCTGTAGGTATGGCCCTTTGTGCTCCAATTCAGTCTGGCTTTGTCCTGCTTTCTTGCAGTAAATGGATTGAGGGTTTATGACAGTCTGTGGGAATTTCACCATATGAATACCTGACATGCAAAAGATGTTGGATGTTGCCAGGTTTAAACCGTCAGCACCATCGTCCATGCTACTGTCCCTGGCCCAGTCAGCCACACCAGCTGCCAGACAGAGATGTTTTATTCCTCACACTATCAACAACATATAGGAATTGTATGGTCTTCTGGTATATCATTGCAGACTTACTCCTACAGCAGTTGTATGGGAACACTGCTGTGTTTGAGGTGGGGGAATGACCAGCCTATGCTCTGCTGGCATAGAAAGTCATGCTATTGTCCTGTGACCCCACTATTTTGCTTCTCTTTGGCTATGTGTTGTCTCTTGGACAAGGCCAGCTCACATTGGGCATGCCTACCATCTGCCTAGAGGGACAGCCTCAGGGGTTTCCTTCTCTGAGTCCCCCTGTGAGTGCAGCTATAGTGACATAGGCACTGGTGGGGGCTGTGTATCTCTTCCCTTTACTGATCCTGTTGCAGCTGTTTCCACAGGATCAAATTGTGTAGCATGGCACATACTGCGAACATCTGTGCACAAGTGGCTGGAGAGTGCTGCAAGGCTCCACCAGATATATTGAGGCACAGAAACCATGACTTCAACAGCCCAAACACATGCTGTATGATGTTCCTAGTTTGTGCATGTGCCTCATTATGGCATTCTTCAGTGGGTGTGTGTGCATTTCTGATGGGTGTCATCATCCATGATTCCAGGGCATAGCCATCATCCCCAAGTAAATGGCCATGTGGGATGTCCCCCCTAGCAAACATCTGGTACAGCTGTGATGCATACAAGATATGGGAGTTATGATAACTGCCAGGACTGCCAGCACACATATTCATGATAATATCCTGGGCATTGCACACAACCTGACAGTTGATTGAGTGGTATCCCCTGTGGTTGAAGTAGATTCTACCCTCTTCACTGGGTGGTGCCTTGATGTTTACATGAGTGCAGTCTATGGCACCCACTACCTCAGGATAATGTGCTACACAGTAGAAGAGTCACATACTGCTATCCCTCTCCTCAGGGTTGTGGAAAAAAGAAATGTGCTCACTGGCATGTGGTAGCATGGCATCCAGGAACTGGTGGAGTACCCTGTAAGCAAATGCCCGTGAGACCCCCATCATGTCCCCAGTTGGTCTTTGGAAAGTACCTGTAGCTAGTATCCTAAGGGCTACATATATCTTTATTTCCACTGGGATGGGTTTCCCTCTGTTTGCTCTGGGTCTGAGTTGAGGTCAGCAGAGCTCAGTCAATTGCTGTAGTATGTCCCTGTCCACCCTGTAGTGCTCTAAAATCTCCAGCTCATGTAGCTACTAATAAGTCACCATAGGTCCGAACACTGTTCTCCTTCTCAGTCTAGGCCTATGGTCAGCATCAGCAGCAGCTGCATTGATCTCAGCATCTAGCACATACATATGTAGGAGACCTGCAGTAGCCCCTAGCATTCTCTCAGTTACAACTCCCAAGTCTGTACTCCAATTGTGCAGAGTACAGGGGGAAATCAGATTGTAGGCTGTATGCAACCCTTATAGTGCTCTGCTGTAGGTGTAACCTGTGTGGTTGGCTACCTATGATGCATTCCAACTGCCAAGTGCAAAGGGGTTTACTGGCCCTAGCTTAAGTGAAACAGGGCTCACCAGTAATTCATATATCATTGGCTTTCTCTACCACTTTTTTTTTTGTGACAGCCTTCCTTGCTGAACACTGCCATGGCACACAAACCTGCATCACAAAGATAAACAAAGCTTAGCAGTCAGTAGACACATTCCAGTGAAAGGTCAACCTCATGATGGCAGTGTGCCATGCCATGCAAACATGATAAAACATGCGCTTCAGATGTAAGCACAACTTAGCAGTCAGTGTACACGACCCCCTGCTCAGCTCAGTGGCGCACTGCGCAAACAGGTGCTGATGAGCTCCAATGAGCTTAAAAGTTTGCGGACACAGCCCCTTTTGATGTCAGCTTCTTCTTCTGTGAACACCAGCACGATTCTGTGTCCACATGGATGGGATCTGTGGACACAGATACCCATTAATGCTATTCAGTAACCCCAGGTTATTTTCATACAGATTTGTGCACAGTAGCTGGAAACTACACAGTTTCAGGCCCTGCCTCATTAGCAACCATGACAGTCTAACATTGTACATAATCCACACCAGGTCCTATAATGCATTACTGTTACATACTCACAAATTCTTGCTTTTACAATCTTTTTATATTTTTCCATAATGGCATGTTTGCTCACTGTGGCGTGCCACACAATCATACCTAGGGTATTAAAGAAAAATTATTTTATATTATTTTCCATATGATTTTGGACATACAGTGATTAGTTTTTCCCATATCTGTGTCTCCTATGCTATTTCTGCCACTCTCATTACACTTTTACAGCCCCTGGTGTCATTTTTGCATCCTGTACACAGAATTTTTCTGTGTATATTACAGACTCCAACATGGAGTCTGCACGACTGCCTATCTGCTTACTGGATTGCTCTACCAGCCTCCTTTGCATGCATTTTACCTGCTTATGGGGTGATTTTCATTCCACGGACACTTCCATGTTCACAAACTGATGCACCATCCCTCAGCTCCATTTACTAGATCACACATCTGCTTACTTCCATGTACACACAGTGCCACTATGCCTACATAGCAAATAAGGCTGTGTAGGCTTTATTCATTTCCCCCTTTGTATATGTAAACCAGTAACAAAATTGTCAGAATGGAAATGACCCTTTGGTTTGGTTGCTAAATAACTTTGAGTGCATTTAGACTTATAATGGTCCTTACCTTTTCTATTTGCTCATGCTGTTCAAAGCTGCAGAGAGACTGGCCTTCTGCCTTTTACCCTGCTGTGATATTGTAAAAATATGTGTTTATTTTCAATTATCTTATGCACTTCTGTTTTACTACATACCTTTGTAATCTGTACAACTGTTTTTGCAATTGGTGCAAATGTTTTTAGTCTCCTTTTTGTTATCTGACAGAGCTGCATATCTGTTACTGTTTGTGACCCTTTCAGCTTGTAGTGAAATCTTTTGTCTAGAGAGGCCTGGCTGTTTTTATTTGTGGCAGGAAGTAAATTGGTCTGGTTTAATATAGCTAAAAGCATTCCTGCAAAACTGTTATTTTTGATTGGATAATTGGGCTGGTTTATGTTTCTCTGCCTTTAATAGCAAGTGTTTTAAACCAGAAATACTTGCTTGCTCAAGCTGTTCAAATTTGCAGAAAGGCTGGTCTTTTGCCTTTTGCCCTACTGTGGTATAACAAAATATAACTGTTTATTTTCAGTTGTCTTCTCCACTTCTGTTTTACTACATATCTCTGTAATCTGTACAACTATTTTTGGAATTGGTGCAATCGTTTTTAGTATCCTTTTTGTTGCCTGATAGAGCTGAATATCTGTTATTGTTTGTGACACTTTCAGCTTGTAGTGAAATATTTTGTCTAGAGAGGCCTAGCTGTTTTTCTTTGTGGCAGGAAGTAAATTGGTCTGGTTTAATCTAGCTAAAAGCATTCTTGCAAAACTGTTATTTTTGACTGGATAGTTGAGCTGGTTTATGTTTCTCTGATATTAATAGCAAGTGTTTTAAACCAGAAATACGTATTCGCTAAAGCTGTTCAAAGCTGCAGAGAGACTGGCCTGGAAAATTATCTTCTGCACTTCTGTCTTACTACATATTTCTGTTATTTGTACAATTGTTTTTTCCCCCACCCACATGCCCAGTTGCTGTGGTGATCTTAAATATTGGTGGCTTTGAGTTGCCCACCTCTGGTATAAAGTTGATACTGGACACTCCTCCAGTCACATTACATCAACTCATTCTACTGTTTATAATGAGAACTTAGTAAAGGCCCACCCCTTTAGCTTCTGAACCTTGAATTATCTCATTATCTTCTCTCTCTCCACTTTCAAAAAAAACTGTACCTCTTTCTATTTCATTTTGCCATTTGCCATATTTATTACTGCTTGTTGGTAGCCTCACTAAATTGATGACAGTATTCTACTGAATCGCTGTTTTGTTAGTGATGTCTGTTATTGTTGTTATTTGTGAGCTATTGTTTCAAAGCAATATACTGATTAACTATATTTCATTCCTATCTACTGCAGTTCATTACTGTTTAACTGCATTTAACTGCTGTTTAATTGTATTTTTTCATACTGCAAGTGCTATTCTTTTCACTATAAGTGATTAATCTGTGTTTCATTGTGAGTTTTTTCTTACTGAGTTCTTAACCTTAAAGTTGAGTAGCATAGTCTAAATACAGGTCCACAGCATCCAGAGCTTTAGGTGCACAGTTGTAAACCCTTTTTGAGGTATTCCAGCTACACATTATCTGATTTTGTCTGCAAAAAAAGTTCTAAGCTTGTTTTCCACCTTTCCTGTTACTTGAGTAGTCCAGATACAGATTTGCTGTATACAGGACTGTTTTGTAAGTTTTTGAGTTCCCCAGACCTTTCTGTGTTAGAAGGAAGCCTTCCAGCTTATTAGTGAGAGTGGTAAGCACTAGGTAGCCTATCTACCACAAGAGGAGTGGTTTCTGGCTCTGAAATAGAAGTTTATTGGCTGTTTGGGCAGTATTTCTATCCCTTTCAACTTTCTGATTTAAAAGCCTGTGTTTGTGTGGGTTTGCTCTTGTTTATGCTCCACATATCCTGTTTTGGCATCCTGCAGACTACAAGAGCAACAGAAAGGAAAAAGAGAGACTTTAAGTGCCTCCATTCTTATTTATTTTTTGCATTTGATTTAAGGCATTTTTTTTTCATTTAATTGCATTTATTTTAACTGTATTTGCTTAATATTGCTACACACACTCAAGTGTGCTAGCTTGCACTGCATTTAAAGTATATTACTGGTGCCAGAAAGTCTGCTCTTCAATTGTTCCCTTAGATCTTGTTAGATCTCTTCTCTTTTGCACTTTAATTAGCTTATTCACCTAGCACTTCATCAGGCTTTTTGTAACAATTATTGTAGCACACATAAGTGCTATCAGCACTAGATGTCCTATAAGGAAACAGTTCCAGTATTTAGTAATGATGACCATCCCTCCTGGCATGTCTAAAGGTCAGTTTCCTGTGCTTTCTCCTATTAACCTGGTGAACTTGGGCATTCTGAAGAAGTGCAGCAACTGCCTCATGTATACAGACAACCCTCTGCTCTTACCTACCAACACTCAGACTTGTGAGAGATGCACTGATATCTCCAAATTGAAAGGCATGCACTCTCCAGCCAAGACCAAAATAGCTGGTCAATGGGAGAAGGTCAATACCTGCACCACACCACATGGAACACATAGTCCTGCAGAACACCCAGCATCACAGCCCTCACATAAAAACACCAACCCCACACCTACCTTCATGAAGGGTCTAAATAGAAATCTATCCAAACAGCAGAGGCCTCCAAGGCAGAAATGCACTTGACCACCACAACACAGCACAAACCACAAGACACATAGCTCACCTACAGTGTGTCCTTCAACCTAAGCCTCTAAAGCAAAACAACTTGCTCAATACAATAATCATAGGTGACTCAATAGTGAATAAGGAGAAGGTAACAGTCAGCTGTCTATCAGGTGCCATAATCCAACACATAACACACACACTCAGGTCACTCCAGAACAAGTACAAGGTATGACTCTGTCATTAGCTATGTGGGTGTGAATGACCTGAGATGCACCTTCCTGGACTACATGGAAAGAGACATGGTGGAGCTCTCAGATTATGTGGCTCAGGCAGGTATGACCCTAGCCCTGAGCAGCATCCTACCATCACCCAAAATGATATAGCAGTACAAACAGAAAATGATTGACTTCAACAATTGGCTAAGTTTCTGGTGTCATTCTAAGGAGATCCAGTATCTGTCTGCTTGGGATGACATGATTGACAGACCTCAATAATTTACCAGAGATGTCCTGCATCTGTCACCCCTGGGTTTCCAGGTACTGGCTAAATCTCTTGCCACCCCTATAGTGCCTTTTTTAGGCAGTGTTCCAAAGACCAAATAACCACAGTAACAGCTATAAATAAATGCAATCTGAGAGTCATGCTGCTCAATGCTAGAAGTCTAAGTCCCAAGATACACTCACTTGAAGCACTCCTCAAAATAGGGAACATCGACATTTGTGCCGTAATGGACACCTGGTTTAAAGCAGAAGAAAGCACCCCTGAGCTACCAGGCTATAACTCATTCCACACCTTTCTGTCCCAGAACATGGACCAAAGCTCCAAAGGCAGTGGTGTCTCCATATTCATAAAGAATATGCACACCTCCAGACTAGTAGCCCAGCATAATGCATCTGAGATACTCCAGGTACAACAAACATTAGGTAAGACGGTGATTCAGGTTGTAGCCTGCTATAGGTCCCAAACCATCTCCCAGGACTTTAACTCCACATTCCTAAGCACCCTGGAAACTATTAAAATCCAACCCAACACTCTTATACTAGGTTACTTCAACTACCCCTCCATCAACTGGGAAAACTACTCATGCACCAATGCACTGGCCCAATGCTTCCTGGAATTCATCAGTTCAAAAGCCCTGGACCAGCTCATTCTTACCCCCACATCTCACCCACACCCACTGCAAAGGTATCCACCATGAAAAACTTCTCCAAAGCTGACTTTGGACTCCTAGAAACAGAGCTAGCTAATTTCATGGCCCCATACCAATCTAAAATAGATGCATGACTGCCAAATCATACACCAATGCACTGTACGAACACTTACATAAATGCATGGAACTAGCCATACCCAACAGAACCAAGACAGTCTCCTCCAAAAAAGGAAGCCAATCAGATGGTCCCCTTTCCATTAATAAACTCTACAACAGAAGGAAGAAACTGCTGCAGAAAAAGTTGAAATCTCAAGGCTGGAAAAATTCCCTTATCGGCCTCAACAAAAGGTTGAGATTCCTCATCAAAACCTCCAAAGCCAGCTATGAAGTCAGAATTGCAGCAAACACTAAAAACAACCACAAAGCCTTCTATAGTTATATCAAGAATTTCCACGGCAATACCCTGGTTTGCTCGGAGTTACTGCACAATGGTACCTCCTATACTGAGCCAACAGATATTGCCAACATACTGGCTGACAAATTCAGTGCCAACTTTACTCCCTCTCCCCCCCAAAGGACCAATCTCAATACTGGAAGAATGCCAGGCATGCAGCATTACTGCAGCACTGGTTAAAGCTGCATTGTCCAAGGCCAAGAATACAGCTTCCATGGGACCAGACAATATCCCTGGCTGTGTTCTACATGAATTTCAAAGTGAACTGGCACCACATCTGTGTGCCCTGTTCACTCACAGCCTCACCTCAGGCTTTGTCCCTACCAAATGGTGCATTGCTACAGTCATCCCTCTCCATAGAGGAGGAGTGACTACAGACCCTGGAAATTATCACCCTATTAGCCTGATGAGTCTGAAATGTAAGGCTATGGAATGCATCATCATGGACCTAATTAACAAGGATATAGGTACTCTCCAAACTCTAGATCCCACACAATTTGGTTTTGTGAAATGTAGAGCATGCCTGCTCAACCTGGTTGACGTCTTTGAGTCAGTCACCAGAGCTGTGGATGAAGTTAAGGCAGTTCATACAGCCTACCTTGATCTGGCGAAGGCCAGATGAAGGTAAGACAGTTCATACAGCCTACCTTGATCTGGCAAAGGCCTTTGATACCATTCCTCACTCAGGAATTATTGATAAACTCACCAAACTAGGCATCGACCCCTATATTATTAGGTGGGTTGGAAACTGGCTCACAGATAGAACACACAGTGGGAAAGCAGTGGACTCCAAGTCAGAGTGCCAACCAGTTACGAGTGGAGTACCACATGGATCGGTCCTGGGTCCTCTCATGTTTGGCATATACTTTGCAGAAGTCTAGGCCAACACGGAGGGACTCTGGATGACCAAGTTCACAGATGACTGCAAGCTGGGAGCCATTATTAACTCTGCAAGCGATGCAGACATCCTACAGAAAGGCCTCACTGAGACCAATGACTGGTGTTGAAACCATGGCCTTAAGCTTAATGCCAAAAAATGCATTGTCATCCCTTTTGGGAAAAAGTCATTTCCCACTAATTACCACATCAATGGGAGCCCAATGAACACCGAAGACGTTATAAGAGATCTGTGGACACAGTTTGACAGCAACCCCTCCTTCAACCGCCACATTGCCACTGTGGTCAGAAAGTCCTTCTATGTGGCACATCTCATTTCCAAGGGTTTGCATCCAGGAAGAAAGAGGTCATTATTTCTCTCTACACTTCCCCCATTAGACCAGTCATAGAGTATAATGCCCCATTTGGCATGTACATCACTAGATGCCTGCAACAGCTAGAGAGGCCAAAAAAGTACCTCACATAGAGGATCCTAGGCCATAAACGCATGTCCAACATGGACAGACTCAAACAACTCCACCTATTCTTTCTCATATCATCTACTAAGAGGTGATCTCTGCTTGACTTACAAAGCCATGTCTGACCCAGCTCTGTTAGAAATGCTACATCTAAAGAAATCCCAATCCCTCCACACCACACGCTATGGAGTCCTCAACCTCATTACCACAATCAACAGAACATGCTGGAGGGACAGGTTCATAACCCAGAGACTGCCCATGCTCTGGAATAGGCTTCCCATACATGTCAAGCAGACCACCTCACTGGCCCTCTTCAAGAGAAATCTTGATGAGTGGATGGGAAGTAGAAAGTTCACCCCTGGGATCACTCCAGTGGCTCTACTTGATAGAGTCACTGGGAACTAATGTCAGGCAGCACAATGCCAGGGCACTTCTATGTGCTTGGCTTGTAAAGGCTCTAGGACCATTAGCCTAGTACACACCTATGAGCCTATATGCAAAGGACATTGGTCAGAAACAATAGAGACAAAAATTGTTAGCTTTTAAAACTGATCAATATATATTAACAATGCTAATCACTTTGTAACTGGTACTTCCATAAGTTGTAACAGACTGCTAGTTCCATAAGTTGTAACAAACCTGGTTGGTAACATGGCTGAAGACCTAGCTTCCATATTTTAAACTATCAAGTCAAGATATCTTTTTCTTCAGAAACTTGCATCATTTTCTGAAAACATATATATATATATATATATATATATATATATATATATATATATATATATTGTATCCCTTTCCCAAAAATGTTCCTAAGCTCACAAGCTTTTATCTCCCAGTTACTTTAGTCACTACAGATACATCTTAATCTAAAACACTGAGATGAAAGGATATTTTTAATTAAATTGGGCAGGATGACAACATGTAGCAAGCAATGTTGCATTTCTGGAAAATATTTTGCAGTACAAACTGTTTTTTAAAGTACTATCCAATAGTTTTATAATTGAGATATTGAGAAAAAGATGGCAAACAGATTAGGCTTAGCAGTGAAACATGAGCCCCAAAGTATTGTTATTTAGATAAAAAATCTGGAGGTCATCTTCCTACAAAGGCCAACACTCATCCAGGAATCTACTATACATAGTTAAGTGTGGTAAATAAACATTGTTACAAATCATTATAGATATATTGTTGATCAAAGAACCCATGTAAAGGTTTGCATGAATGGGAGCAAAATTCACCTGCATTGCTTTGTCCCATATCTGAAGAAAACATTTAACATCGAAAAGAATAATGTTCTTTTCCAATGCTGTAGAATGGAATATGCGTACTCTATCTTTAAGAAGCATTCCAAAGACTGAACTTGCATATAGTCAGCACGTGCTAGGTTCCGTGCCAATTTGTGGGTGCAGCTAGAGAGTGAGCATGTACGAGTGTAATAGCTAGCTTGTTTATAAGTTTATCTAAGATGAAGTTATTAAACCTCAATTTTGATGTGTCTATACATAATAAAGCTGCATGAACAGAGCCCACAAAGTCTCATCTATTGTATCCTGACTAGACGAGCAACGTGGTATCAGAACCAGGATTCTAGAGACTGTTATTCAGAGCTACAAGGTGCAGATATAACAGTGAAGGTAAACTAAGAGAAACAAGCACAAAGAAGAGCCAGAAAAAAACAAAGGTAATAAAAACTTGCACAGTTTATTCTATAAAAATGATAAAACAGAGCATTATGAGGGCATAAACCACATTATTAAACAAGTGAGAGACATGGAATGTTTCAGATTAAGATATTTGATAAAATTATTGTCAGAAAAGCACATAAGAGCTTAGAAATTAACTCAGAATTGCAAAACAAATATTCTTAGAGTAAATGTGCATGTTTGAAGCAAACCGGGCATGTTTTGAGTAAAACTGGCACAAGAAAAGTAGATTGGGCATATAAAGAGATTAAATGAGCGAAACAAATATACTAAGGGCAAAAAGGGCACAATAAGCATAACTAAAGCAAGACTGCATGTTTTGCTAAAGTGCTATGTTTGGCATAACTACTACTTCGTATTGCAGTCAGAGCATAACTAGAGTTATTCAAAGTATCTCGAAGTATGTAAAAATGCTTACAGTGTGTGTTTATTACTGTGCATTTATTCCAGAGAGTTTATTTGTGTGCAAGGTGAAACTATTCCGTAAAGTGCAGTCAAATATAGCCATTTTGAAAAGTTTCTTGTGCTGGGTGTATCTATTTGCAAAGTGCCACCTTTACAGAGTGTTTCTTGTACTGTAAAGAGTTATTTAGCAAAGTACTGTCATTTTGGAAAAGTTTCAGTGTGCTGTGCACTGTTTATTCGCAAAGTGCAATTACTTCAAAATGTTTCTTACTCTGAGCTTCTTATGCTCAGTTGATTCTCACAGTGCAGTTGTTTTGAAATGTTTCTTACATTGGAGGTGATTTCTTACAGTACAGTAATTTCAAGAGTATTACAGTGTCCAAGAGACTTATTTCACAAAGTTAAGTTATTCGTAGGCTTGTTGTGCTATTGTGCAAAGTTACAAGTACTGGGATAAATTTCTGTATTGACGCAAGAGATTTGAACAAAGCATTAAAAAGACCACATCATCTCATGCTTACAGTCAAAGAAGTTGCAGCTCTCATACACAATGCCACTATTTTTTCTGCCTTGGATGCAAGAAGTTCATTTTGGCAAGTGATGCTTGACTGCAAATCCTCATTACTGACTACTTTCAGTGCCCCATTTAGCAGCTATAGATTTCTCAGAATGCCATTTGGAATAAATTCTGCAAGTGAAGTCTTTCAGCATGCAATGAAACACCTTTTTCAGGTTATCCTTTTGCCATAATAGTAGATGATTTATTGGTTGGAGGCAATGGTGAAGCAGAGCATGACAGAAACCTTAAGATAGTTCTAGACATAGCATGTGAAGTGAACTTAAAGCTCAATCCTCTGAAGTGCAAATTCAAACTACTAAAGGTTACATATGTAGGAATTTACCAGCACTGGCTTGCAACCAGGCCTGTCCAAGCAAGAAGCCATTCTAGAGGTCAGCACCAGATAATGTTCAAACTCTACAATGTTGTTTTAGTATGGTCAATTATTTAGGCAAGTTTATACCAGACTTCAGTGAGTTGACAGCACCTTTGAGAGAGCTAATATGCAAAAATGTTACATGGTCTTGGTTGGAATAGCACCAGAAAGCATTTGAAGACCTCAAGCAGAAAATTGCCACCCCACTTACATTAAGATACTATGATGTCAATAAACCAGTAGCTCTTTCTTGTGATGCTTTGAAGTTTGGTCATGGCACAGTCATTCTTGAAGAGGGCAGATCAGCAGCCTATGCATCCAGAACTCTTACACAAACTGAAATGCAATATGCGCAAATCAAGAAATGACTTTTGGTGATAGTATTTTCAAGTTCCAAGTTTCATGATTATAATTATGGTCGAGCTATTCAGACTGACACTGATCACCAACCTTTAGTAACTATTTTAAAGAAGCATATGCATACTGTTCCAATGAAATGACAAAGAATGATGCTCAAATTGCAAAAGTACAACTACAAAATGGTCTATACAAAAGGCAAACTTCTTTATCTGGTGGATACCTTATCCAGATCACCCAGAAGTACCACAGAACAGCTTCATGCAGAGAATTTCGACTTTGATGTCTTGGAAGTACGTATTTTTTTTACCACAAGACTTGTTGAGCTGAGAGATCATAAAAAGACTGATCCAGTTTTGCAAAAGCTCAATCACAACATTAATGTTGGATGGCCATCAAAGCAATCTAGTCTACCACTTGAAGTGCAAACTTATTTCTTTACAGAGATGAAATGTTGATGGAAGATGGCATTATTTTCAAAGGTCCTAAAACTGTTGCTCCTTATAACATGAATATATCCAGCTTTTGCATTGTGGTCACCCAGGTTCCGAATCTACCAAAAGAAGGGCAAGAGGACCAGTATTTTGGCCTTCTCTAGCATAAGACATTGATAAAGTACTTTCTTCTTGTTCAGTATGCAATAGTACTAAATCGCATTTGCAAAGAGAACCACTTCAGCTAAGTCAAGTTCCTGAACTACCTTGGTCAACAGTAGACACTGATATATTTGAGTGGAACAATCAGCATTACTTGGTATTGGTAGACTCCTATTCAAACTGGTTTGAGACTGATTTACTATCTAACCTAACATCTATTGCTATTAATAAGTTGAAACATCATTTTTCAGTCCATGGTAGTCCACACAAAGTTATTTCTGATAATGGCACTCAATTTACTAGTCAGTTGTTTCAGAAATGTGCAAAATAATGAGACTTTGTACATATTACATGTAGTCCAGGATATCCACAGTCAGATGGATTAGCTGTGTAGTCCAGAATATCCACAGTTAAATGGACTAGCTGAACATGTAGTGCAGAGTGCAAAGCAATTACTTGATAGGTCAAAACATGACAATACTGATGTCTTTTTGAATTTACTTAATCTCAGAAACATACCATGTGACAATATACTTGGCTCGTCTACTCAGAGACTTCTATCTAGGTAAACGAGAACAACATTGCCTATAGTTCCAGTTTTTTGAGACCTAAAGCTAAGAACAACAGGACATTTAGATCTCAACTATACAGAAAGCTTTCTTTCCAGAAGTCTAGCTGTGATAAATTGGGCAGATTTCTTGTCCATTGAAAGAAGGAGAGACAGTGAAGGTACAAACGAATAAAGGTTTTGACTGGATTGGTCAAGTAACAGGTAGATGTACCAAGCTGAGATCTTACTTCAAAGTATCCGGAGGTGTGGAGTTCAGGAGAAATTGTAGACATATTCTTCTTGTATCAGAACTGATATCACAGCATTGTTCCTGTGATACAGCCTCTAGATCTCAGAGCAATGCAGACAGTGTTCCTGTTGCAGAACGTGTCTTAACCTCTACTTCCAGTCCTAATGATGTTCCTGATGTCCCAAAAGTTGAGCATTCAGCAGAGACAGTTACAGTTGCTAGACCTGATTCCAATTTCTATGTCACATGATTTGGTTGTATTTCCAGACCTAGTGTGAAATACATAGCCACCTGGACATAATTGTGTATATATATTTAGTTATGTATAATTGCGTGACAGAGAATTATTTATATTGATTGTATGTCGATTAATGGCATCCACATTGCATGATTTATTTCTCAAAGAGGAAGGATGTAGAATGGAATATGTGTCCTGTATCTTTAAGAAGCATTACAAAGACTGAACGTGCATATAAATAGTCAGCACGTGTTAGGTTCAGTGACATTTTGTGAGTGAAGCAAGAGAGTGAGCATGTATGACTGTAATAGCTAGTTTGTGTACAAGTTTATCTAAGTTGAAGTTATTAAGCCTCAGTCCTGATGCGTTTGTATATAATAAAGCTACTTGAACAGAACCCACAAAGTCTTGTCTATTGTATCCTGACCAGATGAGCAACAAATACCAACTGCAGAACCTGGAGGGGAAACTGAAGAAGTTCCTTAGAATATAACTCACTAGTGGTTTACCAGTGCTGAATAGCTTGTATCCTCTTATTATGGTGGATGGAAGTATAGAAAATTTCCTTATCTAAAGTGGTGTTAAGTATCTGAATTTAAGCCATAAAAACGAATTCAGTAGTATCACCATTGTTATAGCTAGTGTCAATTTAAATAGAATTCTAAAAAATCAAAAAGATGCTGAGTAAGGGAGCTGCTTTCAGAAATAGTATGTCTTCCGGACATTGGTCTGATATATTTATGTCCCTGTGGAAGCAAATAAAAATGTTGGCTCATAGGTAAAGTCGCAGTCAGCTGTTGCTTAACATAATTAGTAATTATACCATCTTCTACCCTCTCACAGAGAAAGTTGTCTATTGTCTGTTTTTAAAGAAATAAGTCAGATGCGACTCCATACATTCAAGTGTTTGTAAGCCTAACATTTATAATCTTTATGTGACAAACCAGGCACTTCTGATCTGCCTGAGTAAACAGCAAATTATGATTCAGTTTTAACTGTGTCAAAGCCTGTTCTGCAGTAGTAAGATTTTGTCCAAATGTTTAAGTCTTCCTTTGTTTAGAGTAAATCAGTTTACCTTCATATGTCCGTAAATGACATATGCAAACGCATTATTGTGCGACTCAAAACTGGGAAAAACATAACATGGAACATCACCAAAGTTCAAAAATCAAAATCCGGAAAACCAGATTCGATGATTTTCGAATATAAAATGCAAATACACATCGTAATGCAGGGGGGCAAGCCCCCCTGCTCCCCCCACATCCCACCTACTTTAATATACTAACTCTGAGATCGCACTACAGTAGGGAAAGGGACCATTTCCCGATCCCCACTATAGCGCAATCTGCACCCAAAATGCCGAATCTCAATGAGCGGATGACAATGTGCATTCGCTCATTGCACATTTGGACAATTTTTTTTTTGATTTAGTGGATATTTGGGAATCTCCTTTCGACCTTCTTGTAATTACTCATGTGCATCACGCACATATGAAGGTAAACCGAGTAAATCTCATTATAGACTGTTCAAATGTGTTGACAGTGGGGTGGGTGGAGATAAGTAGGAAACTGGCAGAAAAGAAAATTTATTATTAACAATATTTTGTGCATTAAAATGACCTTGAGAAAAATACCAGTATTTCAAATTCATCATTCTATAAAATGACCTTAAAACTCACATCAATTCTGACAATGAAACAAACATAGTAGGAATAAACACAGTATTTTATTCTATAACGAGATGGCATCATTGTCCACAGATTGTCCTGTTAAATGTATAACTAAATGTTAACATTTTCTATTTTTAGTAAAAGTTCCTTGAAATAGGAAACCAATGCTGTTTATCAATGTTTACTGCCACCATGTTTGTACCATAGTGATTGGAACCCAAAAAAGTCATTTTTGATCTAGAAAACTATCCACATCCATGTGAGTATTAGACATTATTATATACACAAATTATTATATCATATACATATTTTTATTATGTACACAAATCAAGAAGAAAGCACATTGCTGCTTATAAACAAGCCAATATCCCATGCACCTAAATAAAGCATTATAGAAACCCATGCATGAATAAAGAAAAAAGAAAGGAAGAAGCTGACTAACTTTACAGGCAAACAACCGTATGGGCCAAATTCAGGAAGCCTCCATGTAAGAGTTATAACTCTTACACGGAGGCTGCAGTTAAACGGTGTGATGTCAGCATGTCATGCATATGCATGAGGTGCATGAGGCATGCTGAATCACACTGTAACTCTTACACGGTCCATGTAAGACAGTAGGGGGCGTGTCCGTAGGCTAAGCCCTGCAAGCAGACACGCCCCTGGAAGTCTAAAATGGCAGAAAGTAAACAGCCACGAGAGAGGCCATGGAAATGTGAATAAACACTCTACACAACACATGCCCCCACAGACCAGCAATGTAAAAAGTGAACAGATGTTATAAAATGAAAATGAAAACTGTTTTATTTTTTTTAAAACCCCGTAAATGTTTGCTACTGCGTGCACTCGTGTGTGCGGGTGTGCTACTAGCGCAACTGCAGTTAGCAATCAGTGGAAAAGGATATAAGAACTAAATATGCAAAGTAAGCCAAGAAGTAATAGCATAGCAGTAGAGTTGTTGGCTTAAGAGCAGGCAGGCAAGGTTCGAGCCCACACAGCAACCTTTTTTTTTTTGTAAATAAGCACTAAAAAGGCCCCTGACAGTATTGTACAAATGTAAAAGTATTTCCTTTTGTAAAATGGAATGAAATGGAGCATATATTTTCAAGTAATACAATAATAAAAATATTTAGAAATGTACTGATAGCTAAGCTGCTGTGAGACAGAGTGCCCGTAGCTGAGTAGTGTTTCAAATGCTGCAAATTGCTTGCCCGTAGCTAAGCACTGGTTTAACAGGCTCAAACTGTGTGCAACTAGCTGTGCTTAGCTTAACATGCGTGTTACTAGCCAATTAAGGTTTTACCCAGCGCACACCGTTTGCGCGGAGGTGCGTGCCGTGCCCACAAGCTAACCACCGGTGCGCATGCGTGAGCTCCGCGCAAACGAGCGCAGACCTGGTTTTAAGTGCTTAAAAGTGCTTTTGGCATGTTTGATTGACAGGTCCTGAACTCATTTCTTGACAGGCATGAAAATTAAAAATCAGTGGCCAGAATCAAACCCAGGATACCATGCACTGGAGTCAAGGTACTAAACCACTAAGCCATGACAGCAGTACTTAGAAATGCAGAAATAGCTTATATATAGGATATAATCCAAAATGGAGCATGATAAAGCAGTTTCTGTGAAGTAGATACAATTCCAAAATGGCCAATCATAGAAATGTGTGGGAAAATCGGCATATATAGGCCACATAGGTGGGAATACACAGCATAAACGATTGTAGACTAGACCTGCAGGCAGAATGAGTGGAGTAGGGGAGGGACGTTGCTTTCGAGCACAGAGGTGGGGCATTGAGGAGTCCAGATACATGGTCTGGCTCCTAGTTCACCATCATGAGGCCCAACTCATGCAGGGCTAGGTCTCATGGGGAGCATACAGGGCGGAGGCATGGGACCAGTTGGCTCATGATCTCACTAGTGCTACTGGGATTCCACGTACTGGTGAGCAGGTCCGTCACCACCATGCGGACCTGAAGCGATGTAAAGAAGACCAGTTGACCCAATGGATCCAGGAGGCCCGGGATATGCCCAATGCCCCACTACTGAGTAAGTTACATTTTACTTATGTATGTAAGGAATTCAACTAGCTGATACCATGGAGATGTGTATTCCAATATTACTTGTTTTGTATTACAGCTGCAGGTGTCCGCTCTGTGAATCGCAGGGCACATGACCGCAGGCTGGTGCGGCTGCACCACCATGCAGGTTAGTAACCCCACCTAGTACTTGTAAATAAATATTATAGTGTAGCATGTAGCAGAACACTGCAGTGTATTGATTAAAAGTAATAGAATGTGCAAGCAACAAGTGAAAGTCTGCAGGTATGGCTGCAACAAGTTCATCAGTATGCAAGTGAAACTGGAAATATAATTGATAGAAATAAATAGTTCTGTAATACAGATGTCCCACCATTAATTAAATGTAGTATAACCTGCAGTAGTCTCAAGAGTACAGCTTCAGAAGCTGAGTTAATCACATGTAAGCTACATCCCCTGTTGAAATGCTGAATCATGACAGAAGTGAGGCTGCTGGAAAGTGTTTGAATCACCACAGGTCTAATATGTGAAAAAAGCCTAGAAGTACCAACCTGAACTGTGAAATAGCAGGATGTGTGAGAGTGACAGAAAGGGTCATGTATCAATAAATAAAGTAGTAATAACCCCTGAATATATAAGCCTCAGTGTGGTTCTACAGAACTAAATGCATGTGGGAATTACAAATTAACATCCCAAACTGATTGCAGTGTGTCTGAATCTTGAATGTTTAAGCCAAAATCTGTATATGGTGATAACAGTCAACAATTTTCAGATAGAATGAATGATTGTCTGACATACTAAACATCCATAGTTGTCCCCTGCCCTGTCATCAAAGTGTAGCAGGATGATGTATCTGATCAAAGTCAAAATAACTAGGATAGTGATGTATCTGTAACAGGTCTAGCATGACAGTCAATTAAAAATCAATTTGAAACTATCACCTACAAGTTAATTGTGTTTCTATTACAAATGTATATTAATGTATAATTTATGAATGTGTCATCATTTTCTTTCTCCACCCCACCCTATAATTGCAAATTAAAAACTCACTAAATATTGGTATGTGAACATTTCATTAACCATGGACATTTGTCCTGTTGTTTCAAAAATATATGCATGTCCGTTGTTGCATGTGCCCTGTTCATACCTGCAAACATGATGGCCTGTTGCCATTAATCAACCCTGCATGTTGTTTGATTGTGTATTTCTGTTCAAATAATGCATGTGATATTGATATGCCTGTTGTTCAATGGTGTTAATATCTGGGTGTTTGTTTAATGGGAATACCAATGCATGCTGTTACAACTAATTTGAATGGAATAATATGCTACTAACCCAAACTAACATAACATACTCACAAACCTAGAACGCTTGGGAAGGCGGGTCCCAGCGGACCCACCTCTCCCACCTCATCTGGTGACTGCACCTGGCACTATTGCCCAGGCCGGAACCTCCTCCGGTGGCCCTGTGCCACCTTCAGGTGGAAGCGCTGCAGGGGATGGGGCCTGTCCCCCCTCTGCAAGCATGGCCGGAGGAGCCCGTCCACTCACCCTGCAAGGTGTCCAGTCTGTGGTGCGAAGGGAGATCCAAGACTCTGTTCTTGGTCCCCTACGCCATCTTGAGGCCCGGGTGGCACAGCTTACGGGCATGCCCGTTGTCCTGCCTGCACAGCCCCCAGCACAGCCCTGTCCTGGGCTGTGAAGGAACAGTGGCAACTGCCTATGGGTGGGGATATCAGTTCCACTGTTGCCATCTGTGGGCTCATGTGCCCTGGATATCCCAACCTCCGTCCCCGTCAATTGTGTAACCCCCCCACATGTGTCATACACCGCCCCTGTATGTGTCTTGTCTGTCTTGTCTGTTAACCTACCCAACCTACCTCCCCAGCTATACCGACTACCTTCACCTGACATACCACTCTCATCTGAAAAAAAAAAAAAAAGGCACTCTGTACCCACAAAAAAATTATGCCCCATACATAGCTGTCCATGTTGCACACATGTCCGCTGGACATTGAAACTGTTAATTACAATTGGCTGTAGAATAGGTATTAATGTTGTCCTGACACCTCTCTCAGAGGTGGAAGGTTTCAAATGTCACACCAAATTACATACAAATGCACAGCTGTTGCTGAGAAAGACATGGGCAGCTATGGGCCTCACCTACATCCTTCCTGCAAATCCCAAGCTTGTTTCCCTACTGTCTTACCCTCTTTGTGACCCCTTTTTCACCACTTTTCTGTCACCCCTTTTTCTTTTCTTTCAAAGAAAACAGTGCAGGTGTGCGCTGGTGTGCGCGGAGCTAACCGCCAGTGCACATGAGTGAGCTCCGCGCAAACGAGCGCAGACCTGGTTTTAAGTGCTTAAAAGTGCCTTTGGCACTTTTGATTGACAGGTCCTGTACTCATTTCGAAAGAAAAATAAATTCCCACTGCCAGTCTCGAACCTAGGACCTTGGTAACACTAGTCTGTATGACCTACCACTAAGCCATGACTCTCATACAAGAACATAGTGCTAAAATAAATATAACATGTAATAGTAGGAATCAATATAAAGGCAATATAGGATGTGTACTACCCAAAGCATGTCAGGAAGATTTTAATGCCAATTACTGGATTCCCATACTAGTTTAGTGTTCACAGAAACAGCCCTGCTAATTGTTAGCTTGTACATAATAATGTAAGGTAATGTACATATATGAAAG
Source organism: Protopterus annectens (assembly GCF_019279795.1). NCBI lineage: Eukaryota > Metazoa > Chordata > Ceratodontiformes > Protopteridae > Protopterus > Protopterus annectens. The sequence goes on along the minus strand of NC_056735.1, from coordinate 1,068,303,992 downwards.
TATTATATGTACATATATATATATATATATATATATATATATATATATATACATACATATATATATATTACAACATATGAAAGATAGTGGTAGGTGTCAGTATTCATACACACTCACTACAGGAAACAGTGAAGATAAATGCAGCAACCAGAATCTGCAACACAGCCTGACTCCTATGAGACTTACTAACCCTTTAACTGCATAAAGGTGCCTTCAGCACTCTGATTGACAGGCCCTGTACTCATTTCAAAAGAAAAATAAATTCCCACTGGCAGTCTCAAACCCAGGACCTTGGTAACACTAGTCTGTGTAACCTACCACTAAGCCATGACCCTCATACAGGAATATAGTGCCAAAATAAGTATAACATGTAATAGTAGGAATCAATATAAAGGCAATATAGGATGTGTACTATCCAAAGCATGTCAGGTAGACTTTTACTGTCCTAATTACTGGATTCCCATACTAGTTTAGTGTTAACAGAAACAGCCCTGCTAATTGTTAGCTTGTACTTAATAATGTAAGCTAATGTACATATATGAAAGTATGTATATGTACACACACACACACATATATATATATATTAATACATATGGAAATATAGTTGTAGGTGTACAGGGAACAGGTGAGAGAAATGCAGCAACCTGAATTTACAACAGAACATGAATCATGAGAGACCTACTAACCTTCACACTCACAGAACACTGTTGACAGCATACCAGCATGGTCCACGCCCTTACAATCTGAAAGGGCAATGCTTATCTCACATACCCTTTTATAGCACTGTCCTGAAATCACAGTGAGACATGCAATCAGTACACAACTGGCTGCATGCAATTAGCAAATGCTGCCTTACAATTGGTGCAGAGGCCATCACATGGACCTATGCAGATACCTACAAAAGCAGCCAGTACTAACACTCCACACATACAATACATTCATTGCATCAAACTGACAGAGAGAGAGAGAGAGATAGAGAGAGAGAGAGAGAGAGAGAGAGAGAGAAAGGGAAAGAAAGAAAGAAATAAAGCAATAAAGGCAGTGATAAAAAAAATAAAACTGCATCATCACAGCAACAAAACCAGCAGCAGCAGCAGCAAACAGCAATTAGCACCAGTGACACAGCAACAGCTGACACAAACACAGGCGATGCAAAGTAGCAGGTTAATACTGTGTTTACTGTTAAACCTCCAAATGTATTATAGTTCACTATCTATAGGTATGTCCATAAGATAGGTTGTGTGTACATTGTCCTGATATATATACATATGTAATATTGCTGTACATGTCTTCCATACTTAAAACTTCCATAGCTTAGAACACAAGGCCAGTTATGCATATGATGCAGTAGTTCCCAGGGTCAGTAGAGGTTCCTCCTCATTGGTGTGGGACCACTGTGTATGTATGGCACTGTTCAGGTACATATCCTGTAGTATGGCCAGGGTTTAATATCAGTCTGTAATGTGGTGCTATGTCCTCTAGGGGTAAACGTATCACACATCCAGGGATACCATTTTGTAACAGTGATGCTGTGTGTTCTGCAATGTTGAGGGTGGCCCTCACCTGGACATGTGAGATGATAGGGAGGTTACATTCATCTGTGATAACTAATTCCACTTGTGTAGGAGAATGGGGGGGGATACCTGCACCTAAACTGTCTGCAACAATGTTGCCAATATCTGTGCATTTGGTGAATGTGAAGCATCTTACCACTGCTGACCACAGATGCCTTGCCTTCATGTGAATCTGCTCTGTGCTGCAGTAGCCTCCTGCTATTGTTATACAATGTGCCTGTATCTGTAGTCCACTGGACAGGATAAATAAGTGGTGTGCATACGGTCTGGGTTAGATATGTGTGTGCATATTACATGCACTATGTGGGATGTCCGTGGTAAGCTTTTGCAAAGGGGCCAGCAGTGTGTGTTGTGGCTTCCACTGGCCCAGTGGGCTGCATGGATAGCATCACAGTCCTAACTAGTGAATAACTGTGTAATTACATACATACATAGCAAGGTAGTATACTGTGCTTGTGGTGTTGTTGGGATATGTAGATCCAGGCTGAGTAATGTGTGTCCACATCACAGTGTTGGGTGGCAACACACATACAGTATGTTGGGATGAACACCCAGAGTGTTCCAGAAGTGTTGCCTGTGCAGAAATATCTGGCCATTACCTGCGCATCCCCCACAACACGCACACATGCAACATATGGCAGAAGCAGTATAGCAGTACACATAGGTTCATAGGTTCATACTAGGCTATTTGCCCTAGGGCATTGATAAGCCTAGCCAGAATGTGTTTGTCTTTTGCCACCCAATTAAAATTTATTTTGCTATGCCCTTTTCCGAGGTTGGTATACTGTGCCTCTGTCTAACAGTGACATAGAAGTGATACCCGGGGTACAACTATGATCTCCCATCCACTCATCCAGATTCCTATGGAAGAGAGTCAATGAGGGACTCTGCCTAACCTGTACTGTGAGTTCATTTCAGAGTGAAGGGAGCCTCTGGGTTATGGATCTGTCCCTCCAGCATGTCCTATTTATTTCAGTGCTAAGGTTCAGGTCTCTTGAGCGTGTGGCCGTATGGGATTCTGATTTCATGAAGAGCAGCATGTCCATTACTTCTGGGTTGGACATGGCTGTATACGTCAGGCACAGATTGCCTCTGAACAGGTAGTATGCCACTGAGTCCAGCTGGACTTTCTTTAACCGGGCAGCATATGGCATCTGTTTGAGCCATTTGATCCTCTTGATGAGGTACTGTTGGGGGTTTTCCAGTTGCTGTAGGTGTCTGGTTATGCAGACAGTCGCCCATGGGTTCTCGTGGGGGCATCCATGGCCGTACTGCCAATGGCCGACGTGCCCAAGGAGTTATGTCAACCACCACTATGTTTCGGACTGTTATGCAGGCACAGGTACGTATGGAAAGGTACACCAGACAGGGTCTGAGGGAGCTGACAGCATGTTGCACAGCCATGACAGATGGCATGCGTGACATTGCGAATGCTATTCGTAATTTCACAGATGTCATTGACAGACGTGGGGACATACAACAGCTGCTCCACAACCAGATGTCCATGGGCCAGGGCGATGGTGTGCGTTTGCGGTGTCGACGTGGCTGTATGCCAGCAACAGCAGCAGCTGGCAGTCGCTGCCGCTGACAACAGGCCCACTCACGCACCTCAAGTGCCAGCAGCAGCCCCAGCAATGCTGGGTTAGTGCTGTCATCAGGACGCCCCAGGAGACCATGTGCACGTGGCTCTGGACAGTCCCAACAGGGAACTGTGTCCAGTCAACACACACCCGCTTCCAATGACAGTACCCAGTCTGGGTTAGTACCGGATACGGTCCATAGCACCCCTGCCAGGCACAGGTACCATGTCCGTGCCCACAGACACTGATCTGGATGACCTGACAGGTGCAGTCTGTGGCTGGCCACAAAACCCTGTACATGGCAGCCATTATGTGGGACTGTGTGCGTGCTTACACACATGCAGAAATTTAACACCTAGGGCAAACACATACACACACACACTGCACCAACACTGGTCCACCCTGTACTGCTGCCCCTCACAAACACACATACACACACATGTCAATCGGCGGTAGCAGTGGCTGGCTTGGGCATACCTAACCCACACCCTGTGCATATGATGACACTGTGCCATCTCCTGCATACTACAACATCAGTGCAGGAAAAGGTAAACACATTGCTGATGCACAGGGTGACTACATAGATGTGTATAAGTAGTAACATGTTGGTAACTGTTCACTGTTCCACTATGATTGTGTGTATATCCCAGCATTCCTGCTGCAGTAACTGTATGAATGTCCTGAATTGTTATCTGCACCCATACTACTTACCAAAGTGTACCAGCTGCACACCATCACATGCTACCATTGACTATGAGAATGTGCATCATGTGCTGTATTGTAGATTCAGCTATATGTATCTGTTCTGTCACACATGCATTTACACACACCCTGCTACCCCCACACATGCACACGCTCACCTGCCATTTCCATTATTTATTACCCTACATGAGTAGCTGTTGACACATGACAGGTACACATTTGAAAAGTGCACTATTTGGATTACTACCGATTTCCTCTTCTCTACCTGTACTCACAGGGTGCAGGCAACCTCATTAGTTTAAAAGTGTAATGTGCATCAGGTACTGTGGTTCTCTGATTGCCACATTCAACATGTTTTCCATACGGAAATGCACACACAGAAACATCCCACATCCACACACTTGCCACATTCAGGTTTCAAAACACTATCTAGGTATATTCTGGTACATGTGCGTGTTACAGTAGCATGTAGCACTATACTGAGTACTGGCAGTTGTCTGTTGTCATGTTGTTTGTATAGGGTGCTGTCAACATCACTGTTTGTTAAGGGAAATGTGCACCCTGCAGTGCGTAGCCCCATTTGGCAAAAGCCACATCCCACCCTCAGCATTGTGCACACACACTCACAGGAAAACACATACTTTGCATTTGCAAGATTCAAACCCCTACCTAACTGTGTCATGACACTAGAGACAGACACATTAGCAGAGTGCGCTATTTGCATTAGTGGGAGAAATCCTTTCTAATGCTGTACTTAGAGGGTGCTAACATCATCTGTGTTTAGGAAGAGGGATGTGCACCCTGTAGTGTGTTCTCCCAGTTGGCAAAAGGCACTTTTACCCCACAGAATTATGCACACACACAAACCCCACTCACACTAACCCACATACATTCCCTTTGCAGGATTCAAACCCCTACCTAACTATGTTATGACACTGGAGAAAGACACATTAGCAAAGCGCGCTATATAAATTATTGGAGAGCTTTAATTCAGGTAATATAGTTATAGAGTGCTGACATCATCAGTGTTTCAAAAGGGGAATCTGCATCCTGTAGTGTACTGTCACAGTTGCTAATAGGGGCATTTCCCACACACACATCGATGTGTTTGAGGTTTGCATATGTGGGGGATCCAGTACTCCAGTGTGATTAGTATATGTTTCGATTGCAACAATGAGGGATATACTTCAAGTGGTGAGCATTTTGTACTCATGTCTGTGATGATCAGGTCTAGTATATTTTCCCCTCTTGTGGGAATGTTGACTACCTGTTCCATAGCTAAAGAGTTTCTGAACTATGGGAACCCTAGAGCTTGGGTATTGTGGCTTGAGTAATGTTCACAGTCTATGTTTGGGTAGTTGACGTCACCCAGTATGATGGTGTTTGCAGAGAAATCTATACTCTCCTGTGTCGTCATGAAGGCTGTGTGGGATTCCTGAGTTTGAGAGGGTGATGTAAAAGCTCCTCTGTGTCTCTTTCCATGTGGTCCAGGGAGGTACATCTCAGGTTGTTCACACCAGCATGGACAATGACTGCCTCATACTTGTACTTGCTGTGGAGTGACCTGAGTGCTTGTGTTATGTGGCACATTCTATCACCTGACAGGTAGCTAAATGTGACCCCCACCTTGCTCAGTCTGGAGGGTGGGACGTCAGTGTGTCTGACTATGGCATCACCTATTATAGGTGTGTCACACATTGTGTTTGGCCTTATGGACTGTGCCTGTTAAGAACACTGACTTTGCGAGGTCTGTGTTGCTTGAGATATGTGTTCATGTGGGATGCAGCGTGTCTGGCCATGTCATTTCTGTCCATGGTCTGGTAAGTATCACCTTTGGTGAGCATTTGCAGTGTTACCTACTGAAAATGGTACAGCTTGTTTGTTGTACAATGGACTACATGCAGCCCTGCTTACAGTAGCTATGTTTGCATGCATGTTTCCTTGCAGTTACCCTGGAATACTGATCCAACCTGCCATGCAGAGTTACACAGCTTCTGTGGACTTCTAGTGGCATCTGCATAGCTTACTATATGTATGTTCATGTCTCACTTGACAGAATGTCACTGTTTCTCCTGTGCACATGTACGTTGCCTGTGACACTTTGCATATGACTTACCTGGCATCTGTCCACGTGAGCAGTCATATATGTCACTGCAGGACTCTAAACCTGATGATGCACACACTCAAAACATTCCTCAGCATGGAGAACATCGCTATCTGTGCAGTAACAGATACCGGATTCAGGGCTACCAACAGCACTCCAGCACTACCAAGTTATACCTCATACCATGCTTTTCAGGCCCAAAACTTGCACAAAACCACAAAAGGAGGGGTGTATTGATATTCATCCAAGATACCCACACCTCCAGGTTGGTGGCAAAGCACCAAACATCAGAGACTATCCATATGCAAGTAACAATGGGTAAAACTGCCTTCCAGGTTATAGCCTGCTACAGACCACCCTCACAAACACAAGAACTGCACTTGGCCTTCCTGAAAACAGTTGGAAATATGTAGGTCTGTCCATACACCATTATATTGGGTGGGTTAAACTACCCAAACATAGACTGGGAGCATGACTGTAGCTCCAACACCCTAGCCCACAGATTACTGGAATTTATATACCAGTATGCTATGGAACAACTTTCTTACCACTCACACAAGAGGGGAAAACATACTGAACCTGATCATCACCAACATGGGGACTCTGTGCTCCAGACCAGAAGTGTATCCCTCACTGGTAAGATCAGACCATAAACTAATCTCACTGGATATTCACATCCCAAGGCCACCCCCCTGCACAGAAGAATACAGTCAACAACTCATGTAAAGCATGTTCACACTCCTCATAAATGATGTGGAAACCTTCAAAGCCCCCAGGCCTGTTGAAAATATGGACCAGACTGCAGATACCTGTATAAATGCATTCTATGGACACCTTCAGGAATGCATGGATCATGCAATCCCAAATAAAAGCAAGACCCAATCCTCCAAAGGCAGATGTCCTGTGTGGTGGACACCAGCCATAAACAAACTATACAATAGAAGGATGAAGCTACTAAATGATACAACAAACTCCCAAAATGTGAAGGCATCACAGATGAGTATTAGAAGAAAACTACAGGCACTCATAAGATTGTCTAAGGCCATCTTTGAGAGCAGATTCCACAAGACACTGAGGATAATCACAAGGCTTTATGTAGTTATGTTAGGAACCTGGGTGGTAATTCCCAGATATGCTCAGAGGTAGTCCAAGATGTCACAAGAAATACCAAACACACAGACATTGCCAACATCCTAGTGGACAGGTTCACTGCTACCTTCTCCCCCCCTCCACACCAAAAGGGCAAATATTTCTCCCAGCAGAGTGCTACCCCCCCCTGACATCTCAGATGCTCAGGTAAGAGCTGCACTCTCCAAAGCAATAAACACTGCATCAATGGGACCAGACAGTGTCCCAGGCTGTGTCTTACATGAACTCCAAGAAGAGCTACACCAAGACATAACACTACAGTTCAATCCCAGCCTTACTACATGATATGTGGCCAAAGAGTGGTGTACAGCAACAGTGGTCCCTCTACATTTAGGTGGTGCCTTAACGGATCCTGGACACTATCGCCCCATAAGTCTGAATAGCTTGGTCTGCAAAGCTATGGCAAGGATCATCATGAACCTCATAAATATAGATATTGGGGACCTACAGACACTTCATCATACACAGTTTGGCTTTGTTAATGGCAGATCCTGCCTCTCAAACCTGTTTGATTTCTTTGAAACAGTCACCAAGGCCACTGTCAAGGGGAAGGTGGTCTACACAGCCTACCTGGACCTTGCATAAGCCTTTGATACAATACCCCACTTGTGCATTCTAGGGAAGATCACCAGTGTACATATTAACCCCTATGTCACTACAGATATTGCACAGTGGCTCAAGGGCAGAACACACATGGTTAGAATTGCTGGAGCCATGTCAGCCTCAAAACCAGTTACAAGTGGTGTCCAACAAGGCTCAGCCCTGGGATCTGTCTTGTTCAGTATATATTTATCAGAGGTACAGGCCAACATGGAAGGACTGTGGCTGAGCAAGTCGCAGATGACTGCAAACTGGACGCCATAATCAACTCTCCAGCCAACACACGCATCCCCCAAAAGGGCCTCTTAGAAACAGACAACTTGTGCCACAGCCATGGCCTCAAGCTGAATGCCAAAAAGTGTATAGTCATCCCCTTTGGCAAAAACAAAGTAACCACAAAGTACCACATATGTGTTAATCCATTAAGTGCAGACGAAGGAATTATGGACCTTGGGGTGCACAAGTTGATAGCATTCTCTCATTTGACAACCACATGGCCAAAGTGGTTAGGAAAATATTTTATATAGGCCACCTCATCATGAAGGGATTCACATGTAGATCAGGGGTGGACATTGTGCCTCTTTACTCATCCCTCATCATGCCCATAATTGACTACAATGCCCCTGTCGGCATGCACCTTACCAGACACCTGCAGCAACTGGAAAGACCACAAAAGTACCTCAACAAGAGGATCAAAGGGCTCAAACAGATGCCACATACTGACTGGTTAAAGAAACAGCAGCTCTACTCAGTGGCATACTGCCTCTTCACAGGCAATCTGTGCCTGACATATAAAGCCATGTCAAACCCTGACTTAATGGTCATTCTGCACCTCAGAATATCCAGATCCCATCAAGCTACACGCTGGAAAGGCCTGAACCTCAGGAGTGATAAACATAGGACATGCTGGAGGGACACATTCATAACTCAGAGGCTCCCTTCACTCTGGAATATTATCCCAATAGAGGTTAGGCAGAGTCACTCAGTGACTGTCTTCAAGAGGAATATCAATGACTGGATGGGACATTGTAGGTTTACCCTGGGTATCACTTATGTGTCACTGTTAGACAGAGGCACAGTATACTAACCTTGGAAAAGGGCATAGCAAGATAGATTACAATGCATGGTGAAAGCCACACACATTCTGGCTAGGTTTATAAATGCCCTAGGGCAGATAGCCTAGTATGAACCTATGAACCTATGTATCTTGTTCACCATTGGCCCTATGTGCTGTTAATCACCAATGCAATCTCAATACTATGGTAGCATGTGCAAAGGTCAGTTGTCAGTCACCTCTATGGTACAGTTGTGGAATATGTGAGTCATGTAGTAATGTCACAGCTGCCACATGTACACAGTCAACCCTATCCCCTACCCATGGATGTACAACACATGTATGAGATGGAAACACATAGCCAAACTGTGGACTAAGCACTCTGAACCCAGTCCTGGCATAACCTGTCAGGTGGCATGAAATACTACAGTGACTGCAATACCAGTCTGATGTAGACCTACACTGACAGCAATACAAGCACGGGAGCACACAGGGCCATTCGTGGAGCCTAAGAATGGCATCCTGCCTGAGTGGCAGACACCTCTGCAGCTGGCTCACAGGCATACGTTAGGCCTGAACACAGCACGCCTAACACATAGCACACAAATCCTGTGTGCCAAACAAGCACAGTCTGTACAGCTATACAACACTACTGCTGCAGTTGTGTTAGGTACTTTTATTGTCCAGTACAGTGAGGTCATGCTCACCAGGCTGGACAAGGTGAAGGTCACAGTGATATGCTCATGAGGCACTATGGTCCACCACATAACACAAGCATGCAGGTCAGTCAGATGCATGGACACATATGACTCAGCCATTGTCCATGCCACTACAGCTGATGTGTGATGTCCCTCACTGGAATACATGATGGGGAACATGGAAGGGCTCACTGAGCAAGTGGCACAGGCTGGTAGAACCCTGACCTTGGTTGGCATCATACCCTCACCAGGAATGCTGACATATTACTGAATGCTAATGAATTACTGTAGCTACAACACCCTGGCTGAAAGGTTCTTAGCATGTGGTCACTGCATTGCTATGGAACAACTTCTTACCACTCCCACAACAGGTGGAAACATGCAGCACCTCTTCATCAACAACATGTAGACTATATGCCCCAGACCAGGTGTGTATCCCTCACTACTAGGTTGATAGCATCTACATCTCACACTGTATATACACATCCCACATGCAGCACCTGCACAGAAGACCACAGTCATAATGTTACCCAGTGCAAATACCATGTATTCACATGTGGCAGGCATCACACATGGTAACTATTGAAGGTCACAGGTACATATGTGTATTTGGCACACACATACATCATGTGTGCATTGCCATAACTGGTTTAATTGATGTCATGCATTATTGTGAGAAACAACCCGCACACATGGGCATTCTGTGTGAGCAAAACACATGTGACATGTCTGGAATCAAAAGCCATAAATAATTGTGATATTGTTTAGAAAGGGGTATGTGCATCCTGTAGTGTGTTTTCCCATGTCATGTATTATTGTGAGAAACAACCCGCACACATGGGCATTCTGTGTGAGCAAAACACACGTGACATGTCTGGAATCAAAAGCCATAAATAATTGTGATATTGTTTAGAAAGGGGTATGTGCATCCTGTAGTGTGTTTTCCCAGTTGCCAAAAGGGGTGTTTCTTTCATACACACCAACCCCCCTTCACACACACTTGCCACTTGCTGAATTCAAACCCCTACCTAATCATGTTATAACACTAGAGACAGACGCATTAGCAGAGCACGCTATTCGCATTACTGGGAGATTGCTTTTCTCCTGATATACTTATAGGGTGCTGACATCATCGGTGTTTAGAAAGGGGAATGGGCATCCTGTGGTGTGTTTTCACAGTTGCCAAAAGGGATGTTTCTTTTATACACACTTACACACACTAACCCCCCTTTTCACACACTTGCTGGATTCAAACCCCTACCTAACTATGTTAGGACATTAGAGACAGACGCATTAGCAGAGTGCGCTATTCGCATTACTGGGAGATTTCTTTTCTCTTGATATACTTATAGGGTGCTGACATCATCTGTGTTTTGAAAGGGGAATGGGCATCCTGTGGTGTGTTTTCACAGTTGCCAAAAGGGATGTTTTTTTCATACACACACACTAACACCCCCTTCACACACACTTGCCAGACTCAAACCCCTACTTAACTATGTTATGACACTAGAGACGGATGCATTAGCAAAGCACACTATTCGCATTACTGGGAGATTTCATTTCTCCTGATATACTTATAGGGTGCTGACATCATCGGTGTTTAGAAAGGGGAATGGGCATCCTGTGGTGTGTTTTCACAGTTGCAAAAAGGGATGTTCTTTTCATACACACACACTCATCCCCCATTCACACACACTTGCCACTTTCTGGATTCAAACCCCTACCTAACTATGTTATGACACTAGAGATGGGATGCATTAGCAGAGCGCGCTATTCGCATTACTGGGAGATTTCTTTTCTCCTGATATACTTATAGGCAAACAAAACTCTGGGCTAGGCTTATAAATGCCTTAGGGCAGATAGCCTAGTATAAACCTATGAACCTATGAACCTATCTGACCATGTTGCATTATGTTCAGATATTAACTACTTACAACAGCCTCGTCCAACATCAGTAGTGTATTCCACAACATAGGCGTACATTGGCAAACACTACCGATGTGCCCTAGGCCATTTCTAATGCTAGTCAGAGAGTGTGTTTGTCCTTCGACACATTGTAAGTGTAGTTTGCCATGACATATGTCATGTTTAGTATACTGTGCCTCTGTCTACCCATGACATAACAGTGATACCCAAGGTAAACCTACCATCTCCCATCCACTCATTAAGATTCCTGCTGAGGAGAATCAACGAGTGACTCTATGGATAACCTGTACTGGTAGTTTACTCATGTGTGGGGGTGGCTTCTGTGTTATGGATAATGCAGTACAGCTTGTCCTATGTATGACAGTGCTGGGGTTCAGGTCCCTCATGTGCATAGCTCACTGCCATTCAGATTGTACAAGGTGCAGCATGTTCATTGATTCCAGCTTGGACATGGCTTTCTACATCAGGCACAGCTTGCGTCTGGGTGGCCAGCATGGCAGTGTGTGGAGTTGCACTCTGTTTAATCAGGCAACACATTACATCTGTTCAAGCTCTTTGATACTCCTGGCGGGGTACTGTTGTGTACTTTACAGTTGATGGAGGTGTCTGCTGAGGTACACCCCACAGGGGCTGTTGGTAGTCAATTGTAATGCTGATGAAGGATAACTGCAGAACCAGAATGACCTCCCCTTATGTAGATGTCATAACCTTCATGATTAGGTTGGTATATGGATTGTTTCTGTTAACACTACAGCCACATGTTTGTCCAATCCAGGATATCTATCACCTTGTGTACCCAGGTCTGTCATTACATGTTAAGTATGTAATGGGTTAACACCTATGTGGTAATTGGTGGTCACTTACTGTATATCCACAGAGGTTGACTATACAGTTTTCTCCATTTAACATGCTGACATGGCTATGGCACCAGTTGTCTGTTTCTATGTGGCCCTTTTGTGGAATGCTTGTGTCAGCTGGAGTGTCAGATATGTTGGGCGGTTTGTAGTCCTCTGCAAACAAGTTCAGGCACAGTCCTTACATGTTGGCCTGTACCTATGGGGCATATATACCAGACGGGGAAGGTCCCAGGACCAAGCTTTGTGGGATACCTGTTATATGTGGTTTGTAGTCTGACATGGCTGCAGCATGTCTGACCATGTCAGTTCTGTCGTTGGTCTGGTTTGCAACCCCTCTAGTGACATAGGGGTGTATATATAAGCTGGTGAGCATATCTATATTGAACACGTAGGGTATTGTATGGAAGGCTTTTCAAGGTCCAGCTACACTGTGTGGACCACATTGCCCTCATCAGTGACCTCAATTACTGTTACAACTGAGTCACACATGTTTAGGAGCAGGGTCTGCACTTAATAAACCCACACTGGGTAGGGTTAGGTGTCAATAGATCCCCAATATCTGTATGTCTGCGGTACATGCTGATCCTTTCCATAGCTGTGCAGACCAAGCTTCTCAGGATTCTGTGGTGGTTGATTTTAGTATCCATTCAGGCGACACCTTTCTTGAGAACGACCACTGTTGTTGTACACTCCTCTTTGGGCACATATCCTGTGGTAAGGCTGACATAATGTCAGGGAGGCAGCAGTCTGCTGGAAAGATATTTTGCATTATGGGGGGGGGGGTTTGCACTGCACCTGTCAGGATGTATGTTGGCAATACGTGTGTGTGTTTGGTATGTTGTTTGTAATATTTGTGTGATCAAGAGCATATCTGGGAATTCACAACACGCTCCCTACCATCAGTTGCAGCAGCCTTGGGGTTATCCTTAGTGTCCTGTACAATTTGTATCATAATAGGTTCATAGGCTCATACTAGGCTATCCACCCTAGGGCATTTGCAAGCTTAGCCACAGTGTGTGTGGCTTTTGCCACCCCTTGCTATGTGAATAGTATGGCCATTTATGATTTACTTAGCTGTGCCTCTGTCTGGGCATGACACAGTAAAGACCCCCAGTGTACATCTAAAATTATCCATCCATTTTGCAAACTTCCTGTTGAAGAGTGTCAGTGAGGGGCTCTGCCTAACATGTAGTGGTATTCTGTTCCAGTGTGTGGAGAGACTCAGGGTTAGGTATCTGTCCCTCCAGCACATCTTATTTGATTATGTGTTGAGGTTGACATTTCTGACTCACACAGCTCCGATGGCTTTGAGTTTTCTGGGGTGGAGCATGTCCATTACTTCTGTGTTGGACATGAACTTGTACAACAGACATACAATGCTTCTGTGTAGGCAGTATGTGACTGCATTCAGCTGTGGTGTCTACAGCCAGGCAGCATATGAGATATATTTGAGACCCTTTCTGACTCTTGGTGAGGTACCTTTGAGGTCTTTCTAAATGTTGCAGGTGCCAGGTAATGTACATCCCAAATGAGGCATTGTACTACAATATGGTCTGATAAGGGAACAGTATAGGGGCACAATGACCTTTGTTGACATAGATGTGAATCCTTTCATGATACAGTGTCCAATATAGACATTCTTCCTAGCCAAATTGGCGATGTGACTGTCACATAACAGGTTACTGTCCACTTGTGTCAGTAGGTCCCTGATTACTCCTTCCACACATAATGGTTTACCACCTATGTGGTAATTTGTGTGTACCTTGTTTTGTATTTGGTGGTACATTCATACTGTCCACTGTCTTCAGGACAGTGGGGTGGGGTTCCTGTGTGTGAGAGTGTGGTCTGTAGCATGCTACAGACTGTACAGCAGTCTTGCCTATAGTTAGTTGCACATGGGTGGACTGCAATGACATAAGCATTGTCAGTTAACTGGACGTATAGGTGTCTGTGCTGAATATGGATACTCACCCTCCTTTTATGTTTTGTTCCAGGTTTTGTGGCCATAACACATGATATGTGGTATTACCTGGTAGTGCTGGTGTGCTCTCACGAGGCTTGCAGCAGGTTTCTATCACTGGACAGACATCAATATTCTCCATACTGGGGAGGGCCTCAGGAGCATGCATATTGAGGTTTACACATCTGGCATTGATCAGCATTACCCTTCTGTTTCTTTCCAGTTTTTTTTTCTATGGTGGTGGGTTAGTCTTTTCGGCCTTGCCTACGAAAGGATCTCTGTAGGTTGCAAAATCCTTAGGCAATATCCAGACACTCGTGGGTAACAGGTGCAAGCCATCCCTGGAACAGCAGCATGTCTCAATATGGAGTCACCTATTACAACTGTATCAGGCATGTTGTTTCTCCTTCTGTCCTGTGACTGTTTGGCACACCAGCTTTGTGTACTATGTGTTACATGTGCTATGTCTGGAGGTTGTTTTATTGGGTGTCTGCTTTGGAGGCTTGTGTTGGTGTTGTGTGTTTGTAATTAGGGCCTCTGAGAATGTTTTTGTGTTTATGTGTTTGGTTTACAGTCGTTGTAGGTGTATGTGGGACTGGGTTTGTGGTGTATGTGGTTACCTTGTCCTCCTGACTAGTTTTGACAGTACTGATTTGGGGGTACTCAGGCTCCGGTTTGGCTACCTGGTTGTGTCTATCACATATATTTGTATTTATTGGGGTGAGTTGTTGTTGTGTGTGTACTTGGGACAGGTGTCACATTGCCACTGGATTCACAGATTCTACTTGTTTTGCCTGGCCTTAGTGGGTTGTATGTGTGGACACATTTTATTGCCATACTAGTGATCACTGATTACTTCACTTTTTATGTTTGATCTATCATGTGGTAGCTTCCTCATTCTCTTCAATGGTTTAGTAATTGCTGGAGTCCAGCATGCCAGATGCCTCGGTGTATGGCATTGTGTCTTGTTGTTATTTGTGATTGCAGACTCCAAGCACTCTTGGCTGTGTTCATGGTATGCCTGTATGACATGTTCTGCAGTGTGTCCCATATTCTGGACTTGCACAGGGCCTTTCATGGATTCCACATTGGTTTGTAGGGGTGCAAGCTATGCTTTATACATGTGTTTCACTGTGGTATTCTGGCCAGGGACTGGGGTCGGGATGTGTAACTACAGTGTGATTACTCTATGGTCTGGTCTTACCAGTGAGGGATACACTTCTCATCTTGACATCCAGTACACATATTTCTGATTATCACATCCAGTATGCTTACCCCTCTTGTGGAAATGTTACATTGTTCATGTCCATTTTGTTTGATGGATTCTGGGAAATTGTCTACAAATTTGTCGGTGCTAGTATAATACAAAGAGTATAGTGACAAACGTCTCAAAAGCTGACTTCACACTTCTTCAGACTGAGATGGTATCCTTTAAGCCCACTGGGCCAGTGGAAACCACAACACACAATGGTGACTCCTTCACAGACGCTTTCTACGGACATCTCCAAGAAAGCATGGACCATGCAATCACAAATAAAACCAAGACCTTCTCCACCAAGGGAAAGTGGCCTGTCTGGTGGACCCCAGCCATAAACAAACTGTATAACAACTGAAGGATACTAATGCAAGACAGAGCTACATCTCCTAAAGGGAAGGCAGCTGTGATTAGCACTAGTAAAAAGCTACATTCTCTCATAAGGACATCCAAGGTCAACTTTGAGACAAAAATCACCAAAGACAATTAAGATAACCACAATGCCTTCTTCAGTTATGTCAGAAACCAGGGTGGGAACCCTCAGATATGCTCAGAGTTGGTACACAACAACATATATTTCAGTGACCTGACAGATATTGGCAACATTCTGGCAGACAGGTTCAGTGCAATTTCCCCCCTCCCTCACCCTCAAAAGAAGATAGTTATCACAGCTGAATGTAACCTCACTGTCATCTCAGATGTCCATGTGAGAGCCGCAGTCAGCAAAGACAAGAACACAGCATCAATGGGACCTGATGGTATCCCCAGTTGCGTGCTATGTGAACTCCAGAAGGAGCTAAACCCATATATACAAATGCTATTTAACCTTAGCCTTGCTACAGGATATGTACCTGAACACTGGCGTACAGCAACAGTGGTCCCACTCCACAAAGGAGATGCCTCCACAGACCCTGGGAACTACCACCACACAAGCTTAACCAGCCTTGTCTGCAAAGCTATGGAAAGAGTCATTATGGAGCTCTTAAACAGAGACATTGGTGACCTACAGACCCTTGATCCCACCCAGTTCAGCTTTGTACAGGGCAGATCCTGCCTTTTGCACCTAGTTGACTATTTTGAAACTGTCAGTAGGGCCATTGATGAGGGCTAAGCGGTCCACACAGCCTACCTGCACTTGGCTAAGGCCTTTGACACAATACCCCACTCAGGCATCATAGACAAGCTCAACAGCTGAAATATAAAAACATATGTCACAGGATAGGTTGCAAAATGGCTAAGAAACAGAACCCATAAAGTCGGCATTGCAGGTGCCTTGTCAGATTCAAAGCCAGTCACAAGTGGTGTCCCACAAGGATCTGTCCTGGGACCCCTCTTATTTGGCATTTACTTTTCAGATGTGAAAGCAAACATAGGAGGGTTGTGGCTGACAAAGTTTGCAGATGACTGCAACCTAGGCACCATAGTGAATACATCAGCCGGCACACACATCCTACAGAATGCCCTCACAAAGACAGATAGCTGGTGCCGGAATCATGGCTTGAAACTGAATGCAACTGATGTGTAGTCATCCCCTTTGGGAGGAACAAAGTACCCACAAATCAATACATAGACAGCAACCCACTGAGTACAGAAAACAAATAAGACACCTGGGGACCCATGTAGATAGTGACCTCTTGTTTGACACCCATGTTGCCAAAGTGGTTAGAAAGACTTTCTATCTTGCCCACCTTATCATGAAGGGTTTTCCATCCAGATCAAAGGAGGTCATTGTACCCCTATACTTCTCCCTTATCAGGCCCATGATTGAATACAAAGCCCCATTTGGTATGTACCTCACCCAGCACTTGCAACAGCTGGAGAGACCCCAAAAGTACCTTACCAAGAGGATCAAGGGTCTACAACACATGTCATATGCTTCCAGACTAAAGGAAATCCAGCTTTATTCAATTGCATACCGCCTACTTACAGGTGACCTATGCCTGACATAAAAGACCATGTCCAATCAGGATTTGGTGGACATGCTGCACTGCAAGCAATCCAAATCCACCAGAACCATGAGAGCTAAAGATTTGAACCTCAGCACATACATGTATAGGACATGCTGGAGGGACAGAGTCATAACTCAGAGGCTTCTCACACTCTAGCAAAGAATCCGAGTTCATGTTAGACAGAGTCCCTCACTGACTCTCTTCAAGAGAAATCTGGACAAGTGGATGTGAGATTGTAGGTTTACCCCAGAGGTCCTCCCTGTGTCACTACTAGACAGAGGCACAGTCAAGTTATTCGATTAAGTAAGGGGGTCATAATGTGTCACTACTAAGTCAGAGGCACAATATTCGGAATCTATTATGTACACTTATTACCACTATAAGGGGTGGCAATAGCCACATCACTATGGCTAGGCTTATAAATGCACTAGGGCAGATAGCCTATTAGTAAACTATGAAACTATAAAACTATGGTGTATGTGTAGGTATTGTCAGTCAAGCAATATAATGTGGTTTGGGGGGCTTGATATCTTCCTGTATTCCAACATAGGCCTGGTGTGGTTCCTGCTATTAGGACAGTGGTCTGCAGCAAGCTATATGGTAGTAGGCAGTTTTAGCCATTGGTATTTGACCATGGCTAATCCATGTTGCTTCTTGTTGTGGTACCAACATGGGGGTGTGGTTATCCATGACATTTATTGCTAGTCACCCTCGTTTTGTAGCTTGTTCCATGTTTTGCAGCTGTACATCACTGTATGAGGTGTGACCTGGTAGTGTTAGGGTGCTGATGTGGGCTTTGACCCAGTTTTCTATTACAGCACTGATATCTACATTCTCTATACTGTGTGCGTTTACACTGCACGCATCTTGCTGTTTATACTTCTGGCATTGGGTAGCATTACATCTAGGTTCCTATCCCTTGTGGTACCTATGAAGGTGGGTTTGTGTTTTTTTGGTTTATGATTGGTGAGGGTGGATGTTAGTCAGGGTCCTCAGGTGTGCATATGGTACATGGTGTTACATTACTTAACACATGGCATTCATGCCTCAGGTGGTGCTGCAGGGCTGCCTCTGTCGGATGCACATACTACACTCCCTGTACATGTTTGGAAGCAGGTTGTGTCATGTTAGGCGTCCCTATTACTATATGAGTGAGTTGGAAGGGGTATCAGTCCCAGTGTTCCTACTGAGCCAGTGTATGTGCTATGCGTTGCCTCTTTGCCAAGGCCAGGGCATACTGGGCATGCCTCCTTCTGCCTACTGGGGCAAGGTCAGGTTGTTCCTCCTCCGAGTCACCCTCTGCCTGTGGTGGCCTTGGCAATGGTGGGGGTATGTTTGGCCCAGCCCTATGCTGGTCCTGCTGCAGCTGTTTCCGCAGGATCATATTATGTAGCATAGCACATATCATGATCATTTGGGTACATGTAGTTGGTGTGTACTGCAAGGCTCCACCAGATGTGTCCAGACACCGGAACCGTGACTTGAGCAGCACAAACACATGCTCTATGACATTACGTGTTTGTGCGTGTGCCTCATTATGGCGTTCCTGTTCGGGTGTGTGTGCATTTCTGATGGGTGTCATCAGCCATGGCTCAAGTGCATAACCTGCATCCCCCACTAGGTGTCCATGTGGGAAGTCCCCACTGGCAAATGATTGGTACAGCTGCGTCAGATGCCAGATGTGGGAATCATGGTAGCTCCCAGGGCAGCCAGCACACACATTCATTATTATGCCCTGGGCATCACACATGACCTGGCAGTTAATGGAGGGGAATCCCTTGCGGTTAATATAGGCTCTACCCCGCTCACCAGCTGGTGCTTTGATGTGTATGTGCGTGCAGTCTATTGCATCCAGTAACTCAGGGTATCCCACTATTTGCTGGAAGAGACGCATATTGCTGGCCAATACCTCACAGGCATTGGGGAAATATATATGATCACCGACATGTGCTGACATGGCATCCAGGAACTGGTGCAGTACCCTGGAGGCTGATGCCTGTGATATCCCCATCATATCACCAGTTGGTCTCTGGAAGGTACCAGTTGCTAGTATTCTTAGGCCAACACATACCTTGGTTTCCACTGGGATGGGTTCCCCTCTGTTGGTTCTGTGTGTGAGACGTGGCCTGCACAGCTCAACAATTTGCTGCAGAAGGTCTCTGTCCACTCTGTAGCTCTCTACTATCTCCAGCTCATGTAACCCATGGTAGGTGACCCTGGGCTGTATACACTCCTCCTTCTCCTCACTCTGGGTTGTCTGTCAGCATCTGCATTGCCACCACCCTCAGCAATTCGCCTATGCCTGATTATAACAGCTATGGGAGCCCCTAGCATTTCTGCTCTGAGTTCAGCTTTTTTCAGTTTTCAATTCTGATAGCTTACTCCTTTCTTGCAGTATATCTTGTGAGAAACACCCTGCACTGCTGTTTGCAATGTTTTAAGTGCTGGGTTGGGCTTCTAGTCTGCCTGTGTAATTGCCTGCTTCCAATTGTTTCCACCAATTAACTCCAGCAGTATCCTCTGGCAGCTTCCTTGTATTCTGGTTGTTTCCTGTTTCCTCTCTGTTTCCTCAGGGGGAGCAATGTGCACACCAGCTTAAGCATGCTCACAGTTACTTAAACGCGCGCACACATCCTTACACGGTGTGAACTTGACTGATTCATGGTAAAACGTGCGCACATTGCCTTACACACGTACACGCCTGCGCAAACCGTTGTAAACGGTTTGTAACACGCTCCCACATGTTGAACCTGCCTTACACGCGCGCGCATGCACGTATATCAAGAAAGTTTGAGTGTAGGGATAGTGTGCACCCTCTATTTCTTGACTTTCCTAGTGTTCTATTGGGACACACCTCTCTCCCTGATGTCTGTCTGTCATCTGTCATGTTACACTGCCCTCCAATGTGATACATTTATTTCTATCATTCCCCCCCGTGATGTCACCTACCTCTTACTCTATTCCTCCCCCTTCTGTAACTCTTACACTATTCGGAAAGTGCTCATTACCTATGTGGCAGTGTGATTCAGTATTGTAACCCTCATTTACATAGGATTGCCTAGTAATGCTTAGTTACATCTCTTACACTGAGCTTCCCCCCCTTGGCAACCACTACACGGTGGCCATATTGTTTTTGGTCTGCTAGTCCCTGCATTGTCATTCCATGTAATACATAAAACCCACAATTGTGGGCTTATAAGCTTCGGTTTTCACTTTTAGGCAGCGCACCCTGTTTGCGCGGGTGTGCACTGCAGTTAAACATCAAAATCCCCCGAAAAAAAAAGTTATTTTAAATAATTTTGCAACACTTTTTAATGCCAATGGCCACATATTTGGCCATTGGCATGCTAGATGACACATATGCACCCTTTATTTGGAGCTG
This sequence comes from Protopterus annectens, assembly GCF_019279795.1. Lineage (NCBI taxonomy): Eukaryota > Metazoa > Chordata > Ceratodontiformes > Protopteridae > Protopterus > Protopterus annectens. The sequence continues at coordinate 1,068,283,202 of NC_056735.1, read as the reverse complement.
ACATAGCTCCGTTGTCAATTTTGCAGAAATGTACTCAGTTGTCAGCTGAGTACATTTCTGCAGCTAAAACGTCCATTACATGGACTGGTTTGGGCTTCCTGGATCGCTCAAATACCTCATTTGCATATCTTTGAGCGGGAAATGAGGTATTGAGCATTTCCACGCCCAGTCTGTGTAAGAGACATTTTAGCTGTCTCTTACACAGAGGTTTGGGCTGTTCCTGGATCGGGAGGCTTACACGGAGGCTTACACTACTCTTAAACTCCATGTAAGCCTTCGTGAATCCTGCCCTATGTCATATGTTCAGATGTAAGTTATTGTGTTTAGAAGTAAATTCTAACTATTGCATTGTATTGTACTCTAATTAAATGTATAATTCTCACACCTACTGTTTAATGTGCTTTTCAACTGCTCTCTGAGCCCAGGTCATAGATGAAAAGAGTCAGTAGACCAGCCAACCTACCTAGTTAGCAAATAGTAAATAAATGCTTTGCAAATGCCTTCTATGGGCACCTTCAAGAATGCATGGATCATGCAATCCCAAATAAAACCAAGACTCATTCCCCCAAAGGTAGGCACCCGGTCTGGTGGACCCCAGCCATAAACAAACTTTACAACAGGAGGAGGAAGCTACTACATGACAGAGAAAAATCCCTAAAAGGGAAAGCGTCTCTGATCAGTAGTAGCAAAAAGCTACGATCACTCATAAAATCATCCAAGGCCAACTTTGAGAGAAAAATCGCAAAAGACACAAAAGACAATCACAAGGCCTTCTTTAGCTATGTTAGAAACCTGGGTGGAAACTCCCAGATATGCTTAGAGTTAGTCCAAAATGACACAAAATACACTGAACCCACTGACATTGCCAACATTCTGGCAGACAGGTTAAGTGCAAATTTCTCCTCCCCCTCCCCCCCAAAAGGTGAAATAACTATCCCAGCAGAGTGTAGCCTCCCTAACATCTCAGATGCCCAGGTGAGAGCCGCCCTCTCTAAAGCTAAAAACACAGCATCAATGGGACCGGATGGTGTCCCAGGCTGTGTACTACATGAACTCCAAGAGGAACTAAACCCACACATAAGGCTGCTGTTTAATCTTAGCCTTACTACAGGATACGTACCCAAAGAGTGGCGTACGGCAACAGTGGTCCCACTTCACAAAGGCAGTGCTTCTACAGACCCTGGAAATTACCACCCCATAAGCTTGATGAGCCTGGTCTGCAAAGCTATGGAGAGGATCATTATGGAACTCATAAACAAAGACATTGGGGACCTACAGACATTGGATACTACCCAATTTGGCTTTGTCAAAAGCAGATCCTGCATTTTGAACTTGGTCGACTTTTTTGAAACAGTCACTAAGGCCATTGATGAGGGTAAGGCCATTCACACAGCCTACCTTGACCTTGCAAAAGCCTTTGACACAATACCCCACTCGGGCATCATAGACAAACTCACCAGCTTAAATGTAAACCCATATGTCACAAGATGGGTTGCAAACTGGCTCAAGGACAGAAACCACAGGGTCAGAGTTGCTGGAGCTATGTCAGACTCTAAGCCAGTCACAAGCGGTGTCCCACAGGGCTCAGTCCTGGGACCCCTCTTGTTCGGCATTTATTTTTCCGAGGTACAGACAAACATAGGAGGATTGTGGCTGACAAAGTTCGCAGATGACTGCAAACTGGGCGCCATAATTGATACTCCAGCGGACACAAACATCCTTCAGAGAGGCATCATAGAAATGGATAATTGGTGCCAGAGCCATGGCCTTAAGCTGAACACCAAAAAATGTATAGTCATACCCTTTGGGAAAAACAAGGTACTGACAAATTACCACATAGGCGGTAATGCATTAAGTATGGAAGAGGTAATCAGGGACCTAGGGACCCAGGTTGACAGTAACCTCTCATTTGACACTCACATTGCCAAAGTGGTTAGGAAGACCTTCTATATTGCCCACCTTATCATGAAGGGTTTCACATCTAGATCAAGAGAGGTCATTTTGCCCCTGTACTCTTCTCTTATCAGGCCAATGATTGAGTACAATGCCCCATTTGGGATGTATCTCACCCGACACCTGCAGCAGTTGGAAAGACCCCAAAAGTTCCTCACCAAGAGGATAAAGGGTCTTAAACATATGTCATATGCTGCCCGACTGAAAAAACTCCAGCTCTATTCAGTCACATACCGCCTACTCAGAGGTGATCTGTGCCTGACGTACAAGGCCATGTCCAATCCTGAATTAATGGACATGCTCCACCTCAGAAAATCCAAATCCATCAGAGCCACGAGAACAAGTGACTTAAACCTCAACACAGAAATAAATAGGATGTGCTTGAGGGACAGATTCATAACCCAGAGGCTCCCTACACTCTGGAACAGAATCCCAGTCTATGTTAGGCAGAGCCCCTCACTGACTCTATTCAAGAGAAATCTCGACGAGTGGATGTTATATCATAGGTTTACCCCAGGGGTCATCTCTGTGTCACTACTAGACAGAGGCATAGTAAACTAATCCCTAAAAGGACATAGTATTCTCATTCTAAGGGGTGGTGTAAGCCACATACACTCTGGCTAGGCTTATAAATGCCTTAGGGCAGATAGCCTAGTACAAACCTATGAACCTAATAGCAGTGGTGATTATTATGCAGGTAATGTCAACAGTATTGAAGATGCCATGTTTAATATGCCAACATCTCCTGAGTATAGTAGGTTTTATGGAGCAGCTTTGTATCTTAAGAAGTGACATTCTTGTTTTTTTTTCAGTAATTTTGATCTACTTCATTTTGCTGCACTGCCAATTATAATACATATCATGGCACTTTTATTTTAATAGAACTGCAGCAAGTTATTTAAGATGTCAAAGCTATAAGTCAATGCCAGGAGCAAAGGCAGATTAAATGAAGTAGTAGCTATGGGTAAAATATGTGTGGCAGTAGCTAGTCCTAAGCATACTTACGGAATATCACTGCTTCATCAACACTTCATCATCTGTAACTGATTGAGGAGAGATTTGTCAAAGCTCTAGTTCCAAGAAATCAGCAAAAAAGGACCCACCACTGTATCAATTATAAAAATCTTGGTTGGCTAGAGTTACCCAACCTACTTCTACTTAATCAATTAATAATTGCCTATAAAATCCTGTATCAGCCTAGTAACACACCAATTCTTACCAACCTTATCATCCCCTACAGTAACCTTAATACCCTGCGCTCAGCTACTAAAATGCTAGTACTAACACACAAAGCCAACAACAAGGCAGGGGACTCTCTATTCTCTAACACCGTTGGTAAATCCTGGAATTCTCTTCCCAGTGACCTAACCTCACTGCCATCACTTACACAATTCAAAATCAGGCTTAAATCCTACCTTAAAACACATTGGCTATGCACCTGTCTTAACCCAGACTAACAACTCTTGTCTTCTCACTAAATTTCTAAATCTTAATGTCTGCATAATCTACCTGCATACTGGATTCCAGAAGCTTAACTTGTCTTTCAACTAATTTGGACTATCTCTTATATCTTAATATCTCTCTTTGTCACTCTAGTATCTTATGTTAATCACACCTCTTTCTAGCATGTTCCTGTACTGTACATTTTTACTTATTTTTTTACCCAACTACTTATTTCAATATGTTCTTTTTTGCATAAAATAGCTTAATTGTATATAGTACTTCTGTTTGTTAAACTGTGAATTTATTTATTGTTTTTATTTGATTAACGTCATACATTGTTTTGTACTCTCGAGGAGCTTTTCTCCCCGGGCCTCTGCTGAAAATGGATATGTATCCAGCTGGACTAGCCCGGTCAACAAATGTAAAATAAAATAAATAAATAAAATAAATTGAAGGGGAATGCCCTTATTACCACATGTGATAGGATTGCTTCCATATACCTGCTTATGTCTAATATTACAGCTGCTACTATGACTCTTCATCAAGGAACTAACTCACAGAACAGGAAATTGGGAAATCAACTAGAAAAGCACATAATCAAGTCTAAGTGGGTTTTTTTGCATAGTATTTCTCCCTACAACCCTTATGTGTGGACAGCACCTCCCACCCCCCAACCCCCAATCTTACATATATCACCCCCATAGTTGTACAGGCATATAAAAGGTAGTATCTTCCAAAAGACAGGAATCACCACCCATGTGTCCTTATGAGACTGCATTTACAGTGATTTCCTGTAGAAAACCATAACCAGGGAATTCAACTTATCTGGGGTGTGCACAGTAATGTAGTTCCTCATGCAGTTTACAAATAATGAACAGTAGAGCAGCCATAGTTATATAACCTTGAAGAAAGAGACAAACACATGCACAGTGAAAACACTACCAGCATGAAAAAAATATGTCAATAAATAAATAACAGTAACTTCTGATGTGAAGAATGATCTGAAGGGTCAACATCAAGGAAATAAGTATGCAGACCACAAGTATGCAAGGGAGCCCAGAGCAAGTTCACAATTGCTCCAAAGCACTGTCTGGTTAAGTGACTTGCTCTAGACCACACAGCAGGCAAAGGAAGGTGCAGGGACTCAAACTCTGTACCACAGGAAGTGTCTCATTAACAACTCACAGCCTTAGTTGACTGTGCTATGATGAACCTGACAGGACTGCATCATTTTACATTTGACAAGGTGCAGAATACTGAAAACCATATCTTTGACAAGCCTTAGACCTAAGACAGTATTGCTTCTGTACTTTTGTTTTCAATAAAATCTTCATCCGCAAAGTTGGAAGATGGTGACAAACAGCTTTATTCAGACTTTTTGAGCTTTTCATTCATACTTTCATCTGCTAATGTGGTGAAGATTCTAGTTAAATTGAGGTCCAGTACAATACTTGCAGTCAGACTAGAGCTGGGCAGTGTTGCATGCAGATGAATTTGAATGAGAAGATTTACTGTGTATATCAGCAGGTTAGATACACTTGCCCAGCCTACTGACTTTTCAGCATTACATTGTCACTTTTGTTGCATGCTTCTTCACATTTTGGATTAATCTTTTCAGACAGACTGACAAATACCATTCCACAATAATCAACAAAAAAGGCAAAGAAACAGAAAACATTGGACACTTTAAAGAGAAATAAAGTAAACATTTTTGTTAGGTATGTTACCAAACTTCTTCAGACAAAATTCAAAAGTACAATGGAGCATTAAATACTTTGCCTAAACAATCATGTGATGTAAGAAATAGTCACATGTTATGCTGGAAATACATCATGTGATTCATCAGAGAAGTAGGTCATATGATTCATCAAAGAAAGCAGATCATGGTGTAAAACAAAAACATTCACATAAACAAAACATTTTTTGTTGCTTCCTGATATAAACAACTATTATAAAAAAATATTACTATGAGCATGAAGACTACAATTTCACAGATAAGTATACCTAAAAAATGACATTAAAGCAATGAGAAAAGTAGATAAACAATAGTTAAAATACTAGTCTTCACAAAGCTTGTTGAGATGAAGAAGCATTTCCAAACACACTTGTGGTCATTACATTTCAGGAGTTCATAGATTTTCAATATTGTTCAGGGATTTATGAAGACTAGTATCATTATTTGTCATTAAAGTGCCGATTGTTTTCTCTTTCTTTGACTTTTTTGTTGATTTAAGTAGTTGGTTTTACTTTACTAATCCACAATAAATTTGTTTAACTATTGCAATTGTCTTTGCTACAGCTTTTCATGTTTCAGCTGCCAGTTGTCTCTCTATTCTGCAAAATGTACACAGTTTTCTATGTATTTGTTTTTCATGCATTATATATAAAATTATGATCAGGTCTCTATTCATAACCAGGATATTATATATATGAGAAATGGCTGTGAAGTCTGACAGTTAGCTTAGGGGATTAAGGAGCTGTTTCCTGTTGTCCAGTGGTGCAATGTTTGATTCCCTCAACTTACATTTCCTGTGTGACTCTAAGGAAGACAGTTAAATGAAAACTGCACACAAAAAGTAAAAACAAATATGTTTGGGGGGAGGGTTTAGCATAATGGCTAAGATCTTCACATCATAGTGAAACAATTATGATATGATAAGATACTGAGTACCTTTGTTGTCATGAAGTGCTTTCAAAATATCCATATAAAAAGCTTTTCAAGCACTTCAGTGTCACATCATGGAAGTTAGTATCTTTTAGAATTTATATCAGTAGATAAATGTTAACAATATCAAAAGCCTTAGCATAATAAAAGTACATAGCTGGCACATAATGCCTTTATCCAGATAAGACGTGATGTAACACATGTTGTATTGATGGTATATCATGGCCTAAAGTTTTATTATTCTGGTTTTGTTTTTTAATATTTTCTAATACTTTACAGGTAGTATAACTTGCTGTATCTCCCTAGCCACTCTGTTGGTCAGTGAGAGTAGTATGTGTATAAGCCCGTAAGTCTCAATATCTGTACACTAACTACAAGTATACATTTGACAATGTTATAGTATACACCTTCTCTAAAATATCTGTTTATAGTTACAGACATTGGACAGGAAACAAAAGGGGCAATGTTTTCTGAAAGCTGGTGGTAACTCACCCATTTAGTCTGAACCCCAAATTTAATAAATTCCATGTAGGCATAGTGTACAGCCTACACAGAAGTTACCATGTCCGTGTATGTGGTTTCTCCCTGGTAGAGTGCCATGCATATTAATGATGGCACATTGCTGAGGGAGAGCCATGGAACAGGGTTATTGAATCTGTGTAGAGAGTGTGTGACTAACTGTGTCTGCAGATGAGTAACACACCCCTTCACTGTCCAAGTGCATGATAGCAATGTATTTAAATTTCATTTTAATTTTTTTTTTTAAGTTTGCATGGTGCTGTGGGATGTACAGCAGTTGACACGTGCCAGACATCTAAAAATAGAAACTGGATGCATTTAATTTGTGATTCAAAGGTCAAGATTAAGCATTGCTTAATGGGTTTTCCATGGTGCTTAGCAGTGGTTAAACATGGTTCAGAGGTATATGTTAGAGTATAGCAGCATTTCATATATCTATGTATCCAAGAGGCTAGAGTTTTGGCCTCATATGCAATAGGTGCAGGGCTTGAAAACATGGAAGGGAAATTAAGCAATTATTTTTGCAAAATAAATCATGCCAGTTATTTTTAAATCATGATCTGCTGAGCTCAGCTAAGCTTTGCTGAGCCTTGCTAAGCCATGATAAGCACTGCTTAAACAATCTCGGTTTCAACACCACTTGGCAGTACTTGACACTGCTTGGCTGTGCTTAGCTGATTTGCACAAAGCTAAGCATTGCCAGTTTAAGTACTGCTCAGCTGAGCTGAACTGGTTTGTGTGCTGCTAAGCAATGTATTGCATTTTTTAAATATTGCCCAATAGTGCATAAGAGCAGGAAAAGGACCATATTAATCCCAATAGGCAGAAATACACCATAATCCATTGGAGTTATGTCTCTGAAGGATACAATGGCAGGTGTTGGAGAGGGTTCATACTTTTGGATGCAGCGGTGGAGCATTTAGGAGTCCAGGGTCATGGTCATACTCCTAGTGAAAAAAACATGAAGACTGGCTCATGCAGGGAGGTTACCAGGGCTCAGAGTACAAATCAGAGGCCTGGGACTGGGTGGCAAGAGACCTCACCACTGTATCTGGTATTCCCCACACAGGTGAGCAGTGTTGTCACCACCATGATGACCTGAGAAGAAAGAAGGGGCTCTCTTGTATGCTTGTGTCCAAGAATTCTGATCAGGCAATGTTCCACATGTGTGTAAGTATGTTTATCTGTGTTTCACCAATATTTAATCTTGAATGTCTGCTAAACTGGTATGCATAATGGTGTGCTTCTCTCCCATCAGCTGCAGAGGTGACTGCTTGCAAAGTCGAGGCACATACAGGGTGCCTGGCCAGGTTGCACAGTGAATGTGGTGAGTACAGCTGTATTATTCTATCTATAATCAAATAAGATAGAAAAAAAGTAAAGCTTTAATATGTACAAAACATTGGTAGTGCAATAACTGGGGAATTACAGCTGCATAATGCCAACTGTTATGCAAGAAAAACTCAAAACTATACCAATAAATTCATGAAGGTATCTGTAATAAATTGTTGTGCAATACTTGTGGAATTAGAGCTATTTCAACCCAGTAACAATATATTGTGTACGCCTACATTTTATTTATTAATGTATAGGTTATCTAGTATCTTTGTCATGATTGCATTGCATGCATGTGTGTTCAACTATCACTGTAGTGTACTATATCACTGTAGTACTAGTACCAGGTCATATTTTGTTTCCAAGTGAGCTCTAGGTAAATATCAATCAGTCAGATTTCAAGAGTGACTCAATAGCTCAGTTTATTCAGTGCTGTGTACAATGTACATTTTCCACACACAGACCAGGGTTTGAATCCAGTACTATGTACTAATAAATATTACTGAATCAGATATGTTATGATGACAGATATTCTCTCCACATGGACTACTGGTACATGGGTTACGTAGCTTGTATTATTTGTAAATATTGGTTTATTCAGATTTCACAGACTGTTAAAATCATTGCCATGAATGTGCTATTAATGCATAAATTAAAGGAAATATTAGGAATAATAATAAAATATATTAACATAAATGAAGTAAAATGTGTAATCTTGGTATGGCTGTATACCTGGTGTGTCTTGGAAAGGTGCTGCAGTTAATTAATACATGTGATGCACATCTCCCCTGCAGTCAGGGTCTATATTAAATATTCAAACACTTAAATGTTCGAATCACTAAAGATTGAACTTTAGTGATTGAACGCTTAAATGTTTGAATATTTAAAAAAATAAAATAAAAATAAAACAAAATGTAAAGTGTTTAAGCATGGGGGTAAGCCCCCCCTGCACCCCCACCCCCCTCTACTTAAATATATCAACTCCGAGATCACACTTTAGTGTGCTTCAGTGTGGAAATGGAAAATTTCCTATTAACTACACTGTAGCGTGATCTTGGAGTTGGTATATTTAAGTAGCAAGGGGTGTGGAGGGCTTGCCCCCCCCCCACTTACACCCTTTAGTTTTTCTTTTTTTTTTTTTTTTGTTTTAATTTTTAAAAATTTTTTTAAATATTCGAACATTTAAGCGTTCGATCACTAAATTTAGATCTTTAGTGATTTGAATGTTTAAGCATTCAAATATTTAATATAGACCCTGCAAGCATGGCTATTGGATTCTATCCCCATACCTGCCAGAAATATTACAGTATCAGTCATGTATTGATTACAGATATAATTCTCTCCACAGGAACTGCAGTTAAATGGGTGAGATAGCTCATATTATTGTTCAGATGTCATAGACTGTTGAAATCATTGCTAGCAATGTGCTATTAATGCATAAAATAAAGGAAATACATGAAATAATAATAAAATATAATAAAATAAAAGAAATAAATGAAATGTGTAATCTTGATATGGCTATATGCCTGGTGTGTCTTGTAAAGGTTGCTGCAGTCAATACATGTGATGCACATGGCCCCTGCAGTTACTGCTATTGGTTTCTATCCCCATGCCTGCAAGTAAGACATGACAGTTGTGTACTCTCTTTACTGTACGCATACATGTCTCTCAAGTGTCACATTGTCATGGAATGTAATTACTGTTGCGTAATCCCTCTGTCACAGATGTATCATTGACATGGTTATATGTCAGTAGCAAACTTACAGTACATCAGCCCACAGTGCACCATGGTAGTTATATAGGTCCACCTGATGTGGACGTGTTATTTGTAGTTGTGCACCTGCAGGTGTTACTGCTTGGACCATAGTGCCCCATGCAGATAGCTTGAGAGGTATGTACATGCTACAGCAGCTATAGGGCACATTTGCACATAAAAAAAGGATAGACCTGTAGAGTAGATAGCATTACTGTTGTCAACTACATAGCCCATGATGGTATTAATGGACTGTATTTCTCTCTCTCCCCACTTGTTATCTTCATAAATTTATTAATGTTATATATTGGTTATGATTTACTATTAACATATGCTGTTCCATAAACTTTATTTTTGGGCATATGTTGTATTAATGTTATATAGTACTGTGATTGCATATTAACATATTTTGTTGAATTACCTATTCTGTTGACCTTATGCCATAACTATTACCGGCATGCTGTTAATATACTGACTGTTTTGTTATTCATTATTGTGTTTCACATAATATGCATTGAGCTGTAATGGGGTTATTTCCATTGTTCTAGCATGCTGTTATTACTAACAATGGCTTTGTTCATAACTCATCTCTATGCATTGGTTTACCTGCATAACCACAGCATGTCAGGGTAGGCCAGCTCCTGGTGATCCATCCACTCTACCTCAGCCAGCCATGGCACTGGGTCCCAGCACTTTTGGGACCCAAGCCGGTGGTGCCCCTCCACTGTCCCTGCACCACCTTCAGGTGGAACCACCTCAGGGGATGGGGCCAATCACTCCCCTTGGGAGCAGGGGCAGAGAGGGGGTTGTCACCCAGTATCAGCTACTGGCCATGGTGCACAGGATTGTTCATAGGTGCTATGAACATTGCCTGCACCAGATTGAGAGCAGACTGGACAACCAGGTGGGGCCTGGTGGCCCCTGTTCCCAGCCTCAGCACAGCCACCATTGGGGCAGTGAAGGTGTAGTGCCAACTGCCCATGGATGGGGATCTCAGTCATGCTGCTGCTGTCTGGAGGCACATGCACGTCACATTCCACAGCACCCTCCCCATCCAAGGTGTTTACCCCCTCATGTGTCACACACCACCCCTGACAGCTGTCTTGTTTCTTTTGTCTGTCTTGTCTTTCTGCAAATACAACCTCTCTTACCCAACTTACCTCCCCACATGTACCCCCATCCCTCCCCCAACATTCCAATCTCTCCTTAAAAAAAAGTGGGCTCCTGTCCCACAAAAAAAAAAATCACCATATACATAGCTCTCCATTTCACAGGTGTCCACTGAACACAATTAATTATGAAATTAATTAATGAAATAACCCATTTATGTTGTCCTCATCCCTCTCTCTGGGGATTGAGGCTCTAGGTTCTTGTACAAATGCTGTAAAACCTGCACATCTGTTGCTGTACAAGAAATGGAAAGCTATGGTCCTTTCCTACACCCTTTCTGCACAATCCTACCTGCCTTTCAGTATGTTTTTCCCTTGCTTGCCCCCATTTCACTACTGTCCTATCACCCCTTTTCTTTTCTTATGTAATTGTTAGCACCTGTTTATGCGGAGCTAAGCAGTGCAGCAGTGCATCATGCAAACCTGCTTAACAATGCTTAAAAGTGCCTTAATGGTCTTATGTGCTTCTTACAGTGTTAGGCAGATGAGAAAAATAATCACCCCTGCCATTTCTCAAACCCAGACTCCTGTCTACTACAGTATAGTACATTAGCCAACTAGGCCACTCATCTCTGAACTAAAGCAGGCATTTCCAGCAAAATGTACTGATTGCCACTGACAGACTGCAAGTACATATAATGGAAAAAATGGGTGTGTACCTGGGACTGTGATGCAAACACTACACCAGTAGACAGCCAAATAAATAATAATGATTGTACCAGAGATTTGCCCCTATTTTTGGCCTGGTTTCATAATGTCATATTTTTCTGACAAAGTCCTGGCAAGTCTTCAAAGACTGAGGTTAGAACATCATAATAGAAATTTGAGTTTCACACTTCATACCCTCCAGAAAACACATTCAAATGCAACACATGTTATTCTATCAACATTCTACATTTGTAGGAGCAATATGTGAAGATCGTCCCTATTTTTGGTTCTTTGTCCCACTTTTATTTATGGCTTTGTCCAGAATTCCTGCTCACAGAGGTTGAGAGTCATGACAGCAGGTAATTGTTCCCTTTTATCAGCAACATCTTTAAACACACCTGCTAAGGCAGCAATGACAAGGTACAGGTGTACAACTAGGATCCTGCTGCACAACAACTGCCTTTAAAAGCCATGTGCGCATAATAATTTGCTACAGCACTGATTCAGTAGCTCAGTCTGTTAAATGCCTTGCATGTAGTATATTTTGCGACCCACAGTCCTGGGTTCTAATGCATTTGTGTTGCACATCAATTACATTCTTGTGAATACAGCAAGTAATGATTGAGTAATGCATTTTTAACCCACACAGGTTGCTGCTACTGTATTAACTGGTGCCCATGTTTGCAAGCTAAAGGCCTATAAGTAGGGACACCCTGCACATATCTCTTTAGCCAAACTATATGCCGCTTACTACTCTGTAATTGCAATGCTACATAACAGATGTACCTTATGCAGATGCCTCAACTGGACTGTAAATGGTACCCTTACCCTGGCTCTGCTGTGGCAACACAGCTGACACTGTTACCTCAGTTACACATACAGCTTGCTGTCCTCCAAAGAGGTCACATCCCCCACCCATGTGTCTTAGGCTGCAGCAGTAGCTGCAGCCTGGAATATACGCAGCTTTATGTTAAGCTAGCTGCTACAGACATACTATACCTCACAACCCCCTAGAACAAGGGATCCAGACAGAACCATACATAAAGGGTGGGGGGGCAAAGGTCCACTAACAGGGACATGCCTACATGAAGGCCTTAAATATTGCACTGTGGTGCCATGTCATTGGCTAATGAAAGTGCAACCCAGGTGTTTTGAATGCAATTAGCAAGTCTGAGGCACAGATTGGGGCACAGCAAAACCTGTTAATGGGCAGTATCTGCAAAAGGCAATCAACTGCCTATGGGGAACAGGTCTGTATGTGATTTTTCTCACACAGACATTGGTTTTGCCAGCTATTTTCTGAGGAACACTTCAAAATAGGAGTAATGCACTCTATCAGGTTTGTAATAGATGTCCCCATGTAATGAGATGTAGATGGTGGGATGGAGGTGTGAGGAATATGGATTACAAGAGTAGGCCTGCCATGCATCTATGGTATTGACATGTTAGTGATACTCTACTGTCCAACAGCTGTAGGTATGCCTCACAACTGTCTCTGCTTTGAGTCAAATCACAGCTCTGCACCTTTTACTCCCTCCTACAATGGTCGGCTGCTGGAGGAAAGCAAGTGGAATCTGTGTTATACATAGTGACACTATGTAAGAGTGTACACTCCTGTAACATCAAATGATGTACTGTCATTTACAACCTATCAGTCTGTCAATGCCACACATAAATAGTGCTGGCATCCCTGACTGCCAGTGATATATGCTAGCTAGGTCACTCTTTTGTTGACATTTGTCCCTCTTTGATTAACAGCTATGGCTAACATACCTGTCAAACCCCTACAGCAGGTATTCAGTTATAGTCATAAGTATTGGGGGGACATAGATCCAACCTCAGTGACAGGGGATACATAAGGGCCATACAATGTAAAACTATGAAATTACTGTAGCATATGTGTTTTCTGAGGGGTCTAGCATGTCTCAGCCAGATTCCCTAGTGTCTGTCAACAACTATCAATGAATGGCCAACCATTTCTCAGACAGTCACATGTTTGTGCCAAAAGGAACACATTCGTGAGGCACATGTTCACAGTCCACAAGAATCTGTGTAGTGGGGAGGTGGAATGCCTACAGGGAACATACACTACAGAAGGTTTGCATTGCTGTCTGTCATTGTGGCACACTGCTATTTTTGGACTGTCCCCAAATAGATGTAATATCACACAGCTATTTGTCTGACACTGGCTGTAGGACATATTACTGAGAGCTTGCCCGTAGGGGACACACCACAGTAGACTGCAGTGATGGGTGTAGAGACATACATCAGAATCTGTCATGGCACACAGGGACATACCCAGTATTGCTACTATCCTGGTGATAGCCACACATGTAGTGTGCTGATACACTATGGTATGATGCATGAGGGAACAGTGGATAGTGCAGGCTGTATTGGATGTTTAGGGTCTGTACATAGTGGATGTCCATGTATCTGGTTCTGTAATGTGCCCCTCTTTTTTTGTCTTTCAGGAACAATGCATTGCAGGAGGCATCCTCTATTCACAGCTGCTGAGAATGCTGTTATCCTGGATGGCCTCAGACTGCATCATCACATTCTGCTGTCAATGGGGCAACAACATCGTGACCAGTGTGCAACATTGTGGGTTGACCTTGTCAGGGTGGTTAACCAAAGTGGACATTAGGACAGGACCTATGAGCAGGTCCAACACAGAGCTGCAGATATTCTCAATGCCACATGTCAAAGGGCAGCTGCTATGGCAAGGGATCATGCTGCTACTGGTGGAAGTCCTGCAACAGAACAACCACTTTCAACCACAGATGAAGTCCTGGCAAACATAGAATCAACCACCAGCACTCAGGCATCCATCACTTCATACATCCTGGAGGTGGGTGCCACAGTGTCCACATCAGAGGAGCATCCAGGTAAGCTTACTTTGTTCACCAGTGTAATACTGTAATAGTTATTGTAACAGGCTCTGCATACCACTATATGAGTGTCAGGTTTATCTGGACAGTGGGGGGTTGTTTTAATGCACACTTGTGCACACATACTCAGAATATCAGCAATGTAGGCAGTATCACATCAGGTACTGCACATGGGGATATATGCACATATTACCATCTAACAGTGCAACATTTGGTATTGCTGACAATTCATCTCCATAACACTTCCATAGGTACATCAGGTGTGGCCAGAGTCTGTGGTCCTGTACCTGGTAAGAGTAATATGTTGTTTTATGGCTTATATATACCATAAAAACATTAAGGACTGCCATTTAGCCCAAGGCACAACTGTTATGCTTAGCCAGAGTGCAATAGTTGTATGTTCCATATCGGAGCAGTTGACTACAGTGTATACAATAGATAAGCACAGCTGTATATTTGCACACTAACACATCTGCAGTTATAGTTATGAAGAAGTATGCAGCCTGCTACACAGGAGGCAATGAATCCAGGATGCCTGTTCACTTACTATAGGGAGACGGTACATACCTGCATCAGTGATACTACAGCAGGTATATCATTCTAAGGATAGGTGTAAAGGGTATTATGTATAGTTCTATCACATACATTGTCATATTGCATAAACCACATGTGTAGTGTACTGCCAACATTCACTGGGTGTAGCTGAAATGCATGTTTGAAATGACCCATCTTGTCTGTATGTTGTTGTGAGTTCTGCATGAGATCAGTGATGAGATGCACTGTCTTAATTTTTTGCCTGATGGAATTATTTCATATATTTGCTGGCTTTGCTTGCTGTTTCCTCATCTGCTCTGAAACTGGTACCCAACATATTCCTATGGTGGTGTTAAAGTTTATAAAACTAGTCTAACAGACTTTTGTGTTATCTGATTGTTTCAAGGACTGCTGATTTAAAAATATTCCCTATTTGTAAATTCCTGTATACACTGTTAGGATCTCCTTGTGTTCTGACTGGAGTGCTTCTCAAACAATCTCATAAGTATATTCCTTGGCACTTTAACTTTTCAGAGTTCTGAACTGTCTTAATTATTTGCCTGAACGAATTATTTTATATATTTGCTGACTATGTTTCCTGTTTTCTCATCTGATCTGAAACTGGTCCCCCCCCATTCCTGTGGTGATGTTAAAGTTTATAAAACTGGTCTAAAAGGTTCTATTATCTGATTGTTTCAAGGCTTGCTGATTTAAAAATAGTCCCTATTTGTAAATTCCTGCATACACTGTTATAATCTCCTTGTGTTCTGACTGGAGTGCTTCCCAAAAATCTGATAAGTATATTCTTCATCATTTTTACTTTTAAGAGTTCTGTGTTGTCATAATTTGTTGCCTGATGGAATTATTTTATGTATTTGCTAGCTTTACTGTTTTCTCATCTGTTTTGAAACTGGCCCCTCCCTCCATTCCTGTAGCGGTGTTAAGGTTTATAAAACTGGTCTAACATATTTTGTGTTATCTGGTTGTTTCAAGGCTTGCCAATTTAAAAATAGTCCTTATTTGTAAATTCCTGCATACACTGTAAGAAACCCCTTGTGTTCTGACTGGAGTACTTCTCAAACAAGCTGTTTAGTATACTCCTTTGCTCTTTAACTTTTCAGAGTTCTGCATTGTCTTAGTTTTATTCCTGACAGAATTATTTTATATGTTTACTGATGTTGTTTTTTTTTCCTCATCTGTTCTGAAATTGCCCCCCCCCCCATTCTTGTGGTGGTGTTAAAGTTTATAAAACTGGCCTAACAGCGTTTATGTTATCTGATTGTTTAAAGCCTTGCTGATTTAAAAATAGTCCATATTTGTACATTTCTGCATACACTGCTACAGTATCCTTGTGTTCTGACTGGAGTGCTTCTCAAACTGTCTGATAAGTATATTCATCAGTACTTTAACTTTTCAGAGTTCTGCATTGTCTTAATTTGTTGCCTGACGAAATTATTTTATATATTTGCTTACATTTTTGCTGTTTACTCATCTGTTCTGAAGCTGGTTACCCCCAATTTCTGTGGTGGTGTTAAAGTTTATAAAACTGGTCTAACAGCTTTTGTGTTATAGTATTGTTTCAAGGCTTGCTGATTTAAAAATAGCCCCTATTGGTAAATTCCTATATACACTGTTAGAATCTCTTTGTGTTATGATTGGGGTGCTTCTGAAACAATCTAAAGGTATATTCCTTGGCATTTGAACTTTTCAGAGTTCTGCATTGTCTTAATGTTTTGCCTGATGGAATTATTTTATATATTTGCTGACTTTTTTTGCTGTTTTCTCATCTGTTCTGAAATTTGCCCCTCCATTCCTGCGGTGGTGTTAAGTTTATAAAACTGGTCTAACAGCTTTTGTGTTATCTGACTGTTTCAAAACTTGCTAATTTAAAAATAGTCTCTATTTGTAAATTCCTGCATACACTGTTACAATCTCCTTGTGTTCTGACTGGAGTGTTTCTCAAACAATCTGATAAGTATATTCCTTGCCACTTTAACTTCTCAGAGTTCTCCTTTGTCTTAATTTTTTGTCTGATGGAATCATTTTACATATTTCCTGACTTTTTTGCTGTTTAATCATCTGTTCTGTAACTGGTTACCCGCTATTCCTGTGGTGGTGTTAAAGTTTATAAAACTGGTCTAACACAGTTTGTGTTATGCAATTGTTTCAAGGCTTGCTGATTTAAAAAAACAGTCCATATTTGTAAATTCCTACATAAACTGCTAGAATCTCCTTGTGTTCTGACTGGAGTGCTTCTCAAAAAACCTGATAAGTATATTAATTTTCACTTAAACTTTTCAAAGTTCTGCATTGTCTTATTTTTTTTTTTGCCTGACAGAATTATTTCATATATTTCCTGACTTTGTTTGCTGTTTTCTCATCTGTTCTGAAACTGGTTGACCCCCTCCCCACTTTCCTGTGGTAGTGATAAAATTTATAAAACTGGTCTAACAACTTTTGTGTTATTGTATTGTTTCAAGGCTTGCTGATTTAAAAATAGCAGCCTATTGGTTAATTCCTGCATACACTGTTAGAATCACCTTGTGTTTGGATTGGAGTGCTTCTCAAACAACTTGATAAGTATATTTCTTGTCAATATAACTTTTCAGAGTTATGGATTGTTTTAATTTTTTTTCCCTGATGGAATCATTTTATATATTTGCTGACTTTGCTGTTTTCTCATCTGTTGTGAACCTGGTTCTGCCCTGATCCTGTAAGGGTGTTAAGGTTTATCAAACTGGTCTAACAGCTTTTCTGTTATCTTATTGTTTCAAGACTTCCTGATTTAAAAATAGTCCCTATTTGTAAACTCCTGCATACACTTTTAGAATATCCCTGTGTTCTGACTGGAGTACTTCTCAAACAATCTGATAAGTATATTACTTGGCACTTTAACTTTTCTGAGTTTTGCACTGTCTTAATGTTTTGCCTGACTGAATTTTGATATATTTCTTGACTGCTGTTTCCTTATCAATTCTAAAAATGGCTCCTGCCCTATTCCTGTGGGGGGTGTTAAAGTTTATAAAACTGGTCTAACAGCTTTTGTGTTATCTGATTTTTTCCAGGCTTGCAGATTTAAAATTAGTCCCTATTTGAAATTCCTTTATACACTGTTAGAATCCATTTGTGTTCTAGCTGGAGAGCTTCTCAAACAATCTGATATATATATCTTCCATGGGATTTTAACTTTTCAGAGTTCTGCATTGTCATAATTTTTTTCCTGACAGAATTATTTTATATATTTGCTGACTTGTTCGCTGTTTTCTCATCTGTTCTGAAAATACCCCCCCCCTCCCAATTCCTGTGGTCATGTTAAAGTTTATTAAACAGATTTTACAGCTTTGGTGTTATCTGATGGTTTCAAGGCTTGCAGATTTAAAAATAGTCCCTATTTGTAAATTCCTGCAGATACTGTTAGAATCTCCTTGTGGTCTGACTGGAGTGCTTCTCAAACAATCTGATAAGTATAATCCTTGGCACTTTCACTTTTCATATTCCTGCATTGCCTTAATTTTTTGCCTGATGGAATTATTGTAAATATTTGTTGAATTTGTTTGCTACTTTCCAATCTGTTCTAAAAGCGGTCTCTCCCCCTATTCCTGTGGTGGTGTTAAAGTTTATAAAACTGGTCTAACAGCTTTTGTGTTATCTGATTGTTTCAAGACTTGCTGACTTTAAAAAGTCCCTACTTGTAAAATCCTGCATACAGTGTTAGATTATCCTTGTGTTCTGACATCAGTGCTTCGCAGACAATCTGATAAATATATTCCTTTGCATTTTAACATTTCAGATATCTGCATTGTCTTAATTTTATGCCTGACAGAATTATTTTATATATTTGCTAACTTTGTTTGCTGTTTTCTCATTAGTTCTGAATCTGGTTCACCCCCCCCATTCCTGTGGTGGTGTTAAACCTTATAAAACTGGTCTATCAGCTTTTGTGTTATATTGTTTCAAGGCTTGCTGATTTAAAAATAGTCCCTATTTGTAAATTCCTACATACACTGTTAGAATCTTCTTGTGTTCTGATTGGAGTAATTCTCAACCAGTCTGATAAGTATATTCCTTGTCAATTTAAGTTTTCAGAGTGCTGCATTGTCTTAATGTTTTGCCTGACAGAATTATTTTATATATTTGCCTACTTTGTTTGCTGTTTTCTCATCTGTTCTGAAACTGGACCCCCCCCCCCCATTCCAGTGGTGGTGTTAAAGTTTATAAAACTGGTGTAACTGCTTTTGTGTTATCTCATTGTTTCAAGGCTTGCTGATTTAATAATACTCCTTATTTCTAAATTTCTGCATACACTGTTAGAATCTCATTGTGTTGAGACTGGAGTGCTTTTTAAACAATCTGATACGTATATTCCTTTGCACTTTATCTTTTCAGAGCTCTGCATTGTCTTAAATGTTTGCCTGACTGAATTATTTTATATATTGTCTGACTTTGTTTGCTCGTTTCTCATCTGTTCTGAAACTGGTTCCCATTCTAAAGTGCCATTAAAGCCTATAGAACTGGTCTAAAAGCTTCTGTATTATCTGATTGTTTCAAGGCTTGGTGATTTAAAAATGGTCCCTATTTGTAAATTACAGCATACACTTTTAGAATCTCCCAGTGTTCTGAATGGTGTGCTTCTCCAACTATCTGATAAGTTTATTCCCTGGCACTTTAACTTTTCAGAGTTCTGCATTGTCTTAATTGCTTGCCTGATGGAATTATTTTATTTATTTGCTGACTTTGTTTGCTGTTTTCACATGTGTTCTGTAAATGGTTCCCTTCCCTATTCCTGTGGTGGTGTAAAAGTTTAAACAACTGGTCAAACAGCTTTTGTGTTATCTGATTGTTTCAAGGTTTGCTGTTTTAAAAATAGTCCCTATTTGTAAATTCCCGCATACTGTGTTAGAATATCCTTGTGTTCTGACTGGAGTGCTTCTCAAACAATCTGATAAATAGATTTTTGGCACTTTAACTTTTCAGAGTTCTGCATTGTCTTAGTCTTTTGCCTGATGGAATTATTTTATATATTTGTTGACTTTGCTGTTTTCTCATCTGCTCTGAAACTTGCCCCCCCCCATTCCTGTGGTGGTGTTAAAGTTTATAAAACTGGTCTAACAGATTTGGTGTTATTGTATTGTTTCAAGGCTTACTGATTTAAAAATAGTCCCTGTTTGTAAATTCCTGCATACAGTGTTAGAATCTCCTTGTGTTCTGATTGGAGTAATTTTCAACAATCTGATAAGTATATTCCTTGTCACTTTAACTTTTCAGAGTTCTGCATTGTCTTAGTTTTTTGCCTGATGGAATTATTTTATATATTTGCTGACTTTGCTGTTTTCTCATCTGCTCTAGACTTGCCCACCCCCCCCAATTCCTGTGGTGGTGTTAAAGTTTATAAAACTGGTCTAACAGCTTTTGTGTTATCTGATTGTTTCAAGGTTTGCTGATTTAAAAATAGTCTCTATTTTTAAATTCCTGCATACACTGTTACAATCTCCTTGTGTTCTGGTTCGAGTGCTTCTCAAACAATCTTATAAGTATATTCATTGGCACAACTTTTCAGAGTTCTGCATTGACTTAATTTTTTTGTCTGATGGAAATACTTTATATACTTGCTGACTTTGTTTGCTGTTTCCTCATCTGTTCTGAAACTGGTCCCCCTTATTCTTGTGGTGGTGTTAATGTGTATAAAACTGGTCTAACATGTTTTGTGTTTTCTGGATGTTTCAATGCTTGCTGATTTAAAATTAGACCTTATTTATAAATTCCTCCATACACTGTTAGAATTTCATTGTGTCCGGACTAGAGTGCTTTTTAAACAATCGGATAAGTATATTCCTTTGCACTTTATCTTTTCAGAGTTCTGCATTGTCTTAAATGTTTGCCCGACTGAATTATTTTCTATATTTTCTGACTGTGTTTGCACTTTTCTTATCTGTTCTGAAACTGGTTCCCATCCTATACCTGAAGTAGCATTAAAGCTTATATCACTGGTCTAAAAGCTTCTGTATTATCTGATTGTTTCAAGGCTTGGTGATTTAAAAATGGTCCCTATTTGCAAATTCCTGCCTACACATTTAGAATCTCCTTGTGTTCTGATTGGTGTGCTTCTCAAACTATCTGATAAGTATATTCCTTGGCACTTTAACTTTTCAGAGTTCTGAATTGTCTTAATTATTTGCCTGAACGAATTATTTTATATATTTGCTGACTATGTTTCCTGTTTTCTCATCTCATCTGAAACTGGTCCCCCCCCCCATTCCCGTGGTGATGTTAAAATTTATAAAACTGGTCTAAAAGGTTCTGTTATCTGATTGTTTCAAGGCTTGCTGATTTAAAAATAGTCCTTATTTGTAAATTCCTGCACACACTGTTATAATCTCCTTGTGTTCTGACTGGAGTGCTTCCCAAAAATCTGATAAGTATATTCTTCATCATTTTTACTTTTAAGAGTTCTGTATTGTCATAATTTGTTGCCTGATGGAATTATTTTATGTATTTGCTAGCTTTACAGTTTTCTCATCTGTTTTGAAACTGGCCCCTCCCTCCATTCCTGTAGTGGTGTTAAGGTTTATAAAACTGGTCTAACATATTTATTGTTATCTGGATGTTTCAAGGCTTGCTGATTTAAAAATAGTCCCTATTTGTAAATTCCTGCATACACTGTAAGAAACCCCTTGTGTTCTGACTGGAGTACTTCTCAAACAAGCTGTTTAGTATATTCCTTTGCTCTTTAACTTTTCAGAGTTCTGCATTGTCTTAGTTTTATGCCTGACAGAATTATTTTATATGTTTACTGATGTTGTTTGTTTTTTTTTCCTCATCTGTTCTGAAATTGCCCCCCCCCATTCTTGTGGTGGTGTTAAAGTTTATAAAACTGGTCTAACAGCGTTTATGTTATCTGATTGTTTAAAGCCTTGCTGATTTAAAAAAAGTCCCTATTTGTAAATTTCTGCATACACTGCTACAGTCTCCTTGTGTTCTGACTGGAGTGCTTCTCAAACTGTCTGATAAGTATATTCGTCAGTACTTTAACTTTTCAGAGTTCTGCATTGTCTTAATTTGTTGCCTGACGAAATTATTTTATATATTTGCTGACTTTTTTGCTGTTTACTCATCTGTTCTGAAACTGGTTACCCCCAATTTCTGTGGTGGTGTTAAAGTTTATAAAACTGGTCTAACAGCTTTTGTGTTATCGTATTGTTTCAAGGCTTGCTGATTTAAAAATAGCCCCTATTGGTAAATTCCTACATACACTGTTAGAATCTCTTTGTGTTCTGATTGGAGTGCTTCTCAAACAACCTAAAGGTATATTCCCTGGCATTTGAACTTTTCAGAGTTCTGCATTGTCTTAATGTTTTGCCTGATGGAATTATTTTATATATTTGCTGACTTTTTTTGCTGTTTTCTCATCTATTCTGAAATTTTCCCCTCCATTCCTGTGGTGGTGTTAAGTTTATAAAACTGGTCTAACAGCTTTTGTGTTATCTGATTGTTTCAAAACTTGCTGATTTAAAAATAGTCTCTATTTGTAAATTCCTGCATACACTGTTACAATCTCCTTGTGTTCTGCCTGGAGTGCTTCTCAAACAATCTGATAAGTATATCCCTTGTCACTTTAACTTCTCAGAGTTCTGCTTTGTCTTAATTTTTTGTCTGACGGAATCATTTTACATATCTCCTGACTTTTTTGCTGTTTAATCATCTGTTCTGTAACTGGTTACCCGCTATTCCTGTGGTGGTGTTAAAATTTATAAAACTGGTCTAACACAGTTTGTGTTATGTAATTGTTTCAAGGCTTGCTGATTTAAAAACAGTCCATATTTGTAAATTCCTTCATAAACTGCTAGAATCTCCTTGTGTTCTGACTGGAGTGCTTCTCAAAAAACCTGATAAGTATATTACTTTTCACTTAAACTTTTCAAAGTTCTGCATTGTCTTTTTTTTTTTTTTTGCCTGACAGAATTATTTCATATATTTCCTGACTTTGTTTGCTGTTTTCTCATCTGAAACTGGTTCACCCCCTCCCCACTTTCCTGTGCTAGTGTTAAAATTTATAAAACTGGTCTAACAACGTTTGTGTTATTGTATTGTTTCAAGGCTTGCTGATTTAAAAATAGCCCCCTATTGGTAAATTCATGCATACACTGTTAGAATCACCTTGTGTTTGGATTGGAGTGCTTCTCAAACAACTTGATAAGTATATTTCTTGTCAATATAACTTTTCAGAGTTATGGATTGTTTTAATTTTTTGCCTGATGGAATCATTTTATATATTTGGTGACTTTGTTGTTTTCTCATCTGTTGTGAAACTGGTTCCGCCCTGATCCTGTAAGGGTGTTAAGGTTTATAAAACTGGTCTAACAGCTTTTGTGTTATCTGATTGTTTCAAGACTTCCTGATTTAAAAATAGTCCTTATTTGTAAACTCCTGCATACACTTTTAGAATATCCCTGTGTTCTGACTGGAGTGCTTCTCAAACTATCTGATAAGTATATTCCTTGGCACTTTAACTTTTCTGAGTTTTGCACTGTCTTAATTTTTTGCCTGACTGAATTTTTATATATTTCTTGACTGCTGTTTCCTTATTTGTTCTAAAAATGGCTCCTGCCCTATTCCTGTGGGGGGTGTTATTATAAAACTGGTCTAACAGCTTTTGTGTTATCTGATTTTTTCAAGGCTTGCAAATTTAAAATTAGTCCCTATTTGAAATTCCTTTATACACTGTTAGAATCCACTTGTGTTCTGGCTGGAGAGCTTCTCAAACAATCTGATATTTATATCTTCCATGGAATTTTAACTTTTCAGAGTTCTGCATTGTCATAAAATTTTGCCTGACAGAATTATTTCATATATTTGTGACTTGTTTGCTGTTTTCTCATCTGTTCTGAAAATACCCCCCCCCGCCATTTCCTGCAGTCATGTTAAAGTTTATTAAACAGGTTTTACAGCTTTGGTGTTATCTGATGATTTCAAGGCTTGCAGATTTAAAAATAGTATCTATTTGTAAATTCCTGCAGACACTGTTAGAATCTCCTTGTGGTCTGACTGGAGTGCTTCTCAAACAATCTGATAAGTATAATCCTTGGCACTTTCACTTTTCAGATTCCTGCATTGCCTTAATTTTTTGCCTGATGGAATTATTGTAAATATTTGTTGAATTTGTTTGCTATTTTCCAATCTATTCTGAAAGCGGTCTCTCCCACTATTCCTGTGGTGGTGCTAAAGTTTATAAAACTGGTCTAACAGCTTTTGTGTTATCTGATTGTTTCAAGACTTGCTGACTTTAAAAAGTCCCTACTTGTAAATTCCTGCATACAGTGTTAGATTCTCCTTGTGTTCTGACTGGAGTGCTTCTCAAACAATCTGATAAATATATTCCGTTGCATTTTAACATTTCAGATATCTGCATTGTCTTAATTTTATGCCTGACAGAATTATTTTATATATTTGCTGACTTTGTTTGCTGTTTTCTCATTAGTTCTGAATCTGGTTCACCCCCCATTCCTGTGGTGGTGTTAAACCTTATAAAACTGGTCTATCAGCTTTTGTGTTATAGTATTGTTTCAAGGCTTGCTGATTTAAAAATAGTCCCTATTTGTAAATTCCTACATACACTGTTAGAATCTCCTTGTGTTCTGATTGGAGTAATTCTCAACCAGTTTGATAGGTATATTCCTTGTCAATTTAAGTTTTCAGAGTGCTGCATTGTCTTAATGTTTTGCCTGACAGAATTATTTTATATATTTGCTGACTTTGTTTGCTGTTTTCTCATCTGTTCTGAAACTGGACCCCCCCCCCCCATTCCTGTGGTGGTGTTAAAGTTTATAAAACTGGTGTAAAAGCTTTTGTGTTATCTCATTGTTTCAAGGCTTGGTGATTTAATAATACTCCCTATTTCTAAATTTCTGCATACAGTGTTAGAATCTCATTGTGATGAGACGGGGGTGCTATTTAATCAATCTGATAAGTATATTCCTTTGCACTTTATCTTTTCAGAGTTCTGCATTGTCTTAAATGTTTGCCTGACTGAATTATTTTATATATTGTCTGACTTTGCTCTTTTCTCATCTGTTCTGAAACTGGTTCCCATTCTAAAGTGCCATTAAAGCTTATAGAACTGGTCTAAAAGCTTCTGTATTATCTGATTGTTTCAAGGCTTGGTGATTTAAAAATGGTTCCTATTTGTAAATTACAGCATACACTTTTAGAATCCCCCAGTGTTCTGAATGGTGTGCTTCTCAAACTATCTGATAAGTTTATTCCCTGGCACTTTAACTTTTCAGAGTTCTGCATTGTCTTAATTGTTTGCCTGATGGAATTATTTTATTTATTTGCTGACTTTGTTTGCTGTTTTCACATGTGTTCTGTAAATGGTTCCCCTCCCTATTCATGTGGTGGTGTAAAAGTTTAAACAACTGGTCAAACAGCTTTTGCGTTATCTGATTGTTTCAGGGTTTGCTGTTTTAAAAATAGTCCCTATTTGTAAATTCCCGCATACTGTGTTAGAATCTCCTTCTGTTCTGACTGGAGTGCTTCTCAAACAATCTGATAAAGAGATTTTTGGCACTTTAACTTTTCAGAGTTCTGCATTGTCTTAGTCTTTTGCCTGATGGAATTATTTTATATATTTGCTGACTTTGCTGTTTTCTCATCTGCTCTGAAATGTGCCCCCCCCCATTCCTGTGGTGGTGTTAAAGTTTATAAAACTGGTCTAACAGATTTGGTGTTATTGTATTGTTTCAAGGCTTAATGATTTAAAATAGTCCCTATTTCTAAATTCCTGCATACAGTGTTAGAATCTCCTTGTGTTCTGATTGGAGTAATTTTCAACAATCTGATAAGTATATTCCTTGTCACTTTAACTTTTCAGAGTTCTGCATTGTCTTAGTTTTTTTGCCTGATGGAATTATTTTATATATTTGCTGACTTTGTTGTTTTCTCATCTGCTCCAAACTTGCCCTCGCCCGATTCCTGTGGTGGTGTTAAAGTTTATAAAACTGGTATAACAGCTTTTGTGTTATCTGATTGTTTCAAGGTTTGCTGATTTAAAAATAGTCTCTATTTTTAAATTCCCTCATACACTGTTACAATCTCCTTGTGTTCTTGTTGGAGTGCTTCTCAAACAATCTTATAAGTATATTCATTGGCACAACTTTTCAGAGTTCTGCATTGACTTAATTTTTTTGTCTGATGGAAATACTTTATATACTTGCTGACTTTGTTTGCTGTTTCCTCATCTGTTCTGAAACTGGTCCCCCTTATTCTTGTGGTGGTGTTAATGTGTATAAAACTGGTCTAACATGTTTTGTGTTTTCTGGATGTTTCAATGCTTGCTGATTTAAAAATACACCTTATTTATAAATTCCTCCATACACTGTTAGAATTTCATTGTGTCCTGACTAGAGTGCTTTTTAAACAATCTGATAAGTATATTCCTTTGCACTTTATCTTTTCAGAGTTCTGCATTGTCTTAAATCTTTGCCTGACTGAATTATTTTCTGTATTTTCTGACTTTGTTTGCACTTTTCTCATCTGTTCTGAAACTGGTTCCCATCCTATAACTGAATTGGCATTAAAGCTTATAGAACTGGTCTAAAAGCTTCTGTATTATCTGATTGTTTCAAGGCTTGGTGATTTAAAAATGGTCCCTATTTGTAAATTCCTGCCTACACTTTTAGAATCTCCTTGTGTTCTGATTGGTGTGCTTCTCAAACTATCTGATAAGTATATTCCTTGGCACTTTAACTTTTCAGAGTTCTGAATTGTCTTAATTATTTGCCTGAAGGAATTATTTTATATATTTGCTGACTATGTTTCCTGTTTTCTCATCTGATCTGAAACTGGTCTCCCCCCATTCCTGCGGTGATGTTAAAATTTATAAAACTGGTCTAAAAGGTTCTGTTATTCTGTTATCTGATTGTTTCAAGGCTTGCTGATTTAAAAATAGTCCATAATTGTAAATTCCTGCATACACTGTTATAATCTCCTTGTGTTCTGACTGGAGTGCTTCCCAAAAATCTGATAAGTATATTCTTCATCATTGTTACTTTTAAGAGTTCTGTATTGTCATAATTTGTTGCCTGATGGAATTATTTTATGTATTTGCTAGCTTTACTGTTTTCTCATCTGTTTTGAAACAGGCCCCTCCCTCCATTCCTGTAGTGGTGTTAAGGTTTATAAAACTGGTCTAACATATGTTGTGTTGTCTGGTTGTTTCAAGGCTTGCTGATTTAAAAATAGTCCATATTTTAAATTCCTGCATACACTGTAAGAAACCCCTTGTGTTCTGACTTGAATACTTCTCAAACAAGCTGTTTAGTATATTCCTTTGCTCTTTAACTTTTCAGAGTTCTGCGTTGTCTTAGTTTTATGCCTGACAGAATTATTTTATATGTTTACTGATGTTGTTTGTTTTTTTTCCTCATCTGTTCTGAAATTGGCCCCCCCCCCATTCATGTGGTGGTGTTAAAGTTTATAAAACTGGTCTAACAGCGTTTATGTTATCTGATTGTTTAAAGCCTTGCTGATTTAAAAATAGTCCCTATTTGTAAATTTCTGCATACACTGCTACAGTCTCCTTGTGTTCTGACTGGAGTGCTTCTCAAACTGTCTGATAAGTATACTCGTTGGTACTTTAACTTTTCAGAGTTCTGCATTGTCTTAATTTTTTTGCCTAACGGAATTATTTTATATATTTGCTGACTTTTTTGCTGTTTACTCATCTGTTCTGAAACTGGTTACCCCCAATTTCTGTGGTGGTGTTAAAGTTTATAAAACTGGTCTAAAAGCTTTTGTGTTATTGTATTGTTTCAAGGCTTGCTGATTTAAAAATAGCCCCTATTGGTAAATTCCTACATACACTGTTAGAATCTCTTTGTGTTCTTCTTGGAGTGCTTCTCAAACAATCTAAAGGTATATTCCCTGGCATTTGAATTTTTCAGAGTTCTGCATTGTCTTAATGTTTTGCCTGATGGAATTATTTTATATATTTGCTGACTTTTTTTGCTGTTTTCTCATCTGTTCTGAAATTTGCCCCTCCATTCCTGTGGTGGTGTTAAGTTTATAAAACTGGTCTAACAGCTTTTGTGTTATCTGATTGTTTCAAAACTTGCTGATTTAAAAATAGTCTCTATTTGTAAATTCCTGCATACACTGTTACAATCTCCTTGTGTTCTGACTGGAGTGCTTCTCAAACAATCTGATAAATATATCCCTTGGCACTTTAACTTCTCAGAGTTCTGCTTTGTCTTAATTTTTTGTCTGACCGAATCATTTTACATATTTCCTGACTTTTTTGCTGTTTAATCATCTGTTCTGTAACTGGTTACCCGCTATTCCTGTGGTGGTGTTAAAGTTTATAAAACTGGTCTAACACAATTTGTGTTATGTAATTGTTTCAAGGCTTGCTGATTTAAAAACAGTCCATATTTGTAAATTCCTACATAAACTGCTAGAATCTCTTTGTGTTCTGACTGGAGTGCTTCTCAAAAACCTGATAAGTATATTACTTTTCACTTAAACTTTTCAAAGTTCTGCATTGTCTTATTTTTTTTTTTTGCCTGACAGAATTATTTCATATATTTCCTGACTTTGTTTGCTGTTTTCTCACCTGTTCTGAAACTGGTTCACCCCCTCCTCACTTTCGTGTGGTAGTGTTAAAATTTATAAAACTGGTCTAACAACTTTTGTATTATTGTATTGTTTCAAGGCTTGCTGATTTAAAAATAGCCCCCTATTGGTAAATTCCTGCATACACTGTTAGAATCACCTTGTGTTTGGATTGGAGTGCTTCTCAAACAACTTGATAAGTATATTTCTTGTCAATTTAGCTTTTCATAGTTATGGATTGTTTTAATTTTTTGCCTGATGAAATCATTTTATATGTTTGCTGACTTTGCTGTTTTCTCATCTGTTGTGAAACTGGGGTGTTAAGGTTTATAAAACTGGTCTAACAGCTTTTGTGTTATCTGATTCTTTCAAGACTTCCTGATTTAAAAATAGTCCCTATTTGTAAACTCCTGCATACACTTTTAGAATATCCCTGTGTTCTGACTGGAGTGCTTCTCAAACAATCTGATAAGTATATTCCTTGGCACTTTAACTTTTCTGAGTTTTGCACTGTCTTAATTTTTTGCCTGACTGAATTTTTATATATTTCTTGACTGCTGTTTCCTTATCTGTTCTAAAAATGGCTCCTGCCCTATTCCTGTGGGGGTGTTAAAGTTTATAAAACTGGTCTAACAGCTTTTGTGTTATCTGATTTTTCAAGGCTTGCAGATTTAAAATTAGTCCCTATTTGAAATTTCTTTATACACTGTTAGAATCCACTTGTGTTCTGGCTGGAGAGCTTCTCAAACAATCTGATATATATATCTTCCATGGAATTTTAACTTTTCAGAGTTCTGCATTGTCATAAAATTTTGCCTGACAGAATTATTTTATATATTTGCTGACTTGGTTTCTGTTTTCTCATATGTTCTGAAAATACCCCCCCCCCAATTCCTGTGGTCATGTTAAAGTTTATTAAAAAGGTTTTACAGCTTTGGTGTTATCTGATGGTTTCAAGGCTTGCAGGTTTAAAAATAGTCCCTATTTGTAAATTCCTGCAGACACTGTTAGAATCTCCATGTAGTCTGACTGGAGTGCTTCTCAAACAATATGATAAGTATAATCCTTGGCACTTTCACTTTTCAGATTCCTGCATTGCCTTAATTTTTTGCTTGCTGGAATTATTGTAAATATTTGTTGAATTGGTTTGCTGTGTTCCAATCTGTTCTGAAAGCGGTCTCTCTCCCTATTCCTGTGGTGGTGTAAGTTTATAAAACTGGTCTAACAGCTTTTGTGTTATCTGATTGTTTCAAGACTTGCTGACTTTAAAAAGTCCCTACTTGTAAATTCCTGCATACGGTGTTAGATTCTCCTTGTATTCTGACTGGAGTGCTTCTCAAACAATCTGATAAATATATTCCTTTGCATTTTAACATTTCAGATATCTGCATTGTCTTAATTTTATGCCTGACAGAATTATTTTATATATTTGCTGACTTTGTTTGCTGTTTTCTCATTAGTTCTGAATCTGGTTCACCCCCCATTCCTGTGGTGGTGTTAAACCTTATAAAACTGGTCTATCAGCTTTTGTGTTATCGTATTGTTTCCAGGCTTGCTGATTTAAACATATTCCCTATTTGTAAATTCCAACATACACTGTTAGAATCTCCTTGTGTTCTGATTGGAGTAACTCAACTAGTCTGATAAGTATATTCCTTGTCAATTTAAGTTTTCAGAGTGCCACATTGTCTTAATGTTTTGCCTGACAGAATTATTTTATACATTTGCTGACTTTGTTTGCTGTTTTCTCATCTGTTCTGAAACTGCCCCCCCCCATTCCAGTGGTGGTGTTAAAGTTTATAAAACTGGTGTAACAGCTTTTGTGTTATCTCATTGTTTCAAGGCTTGCTGATTTAAAAATAGTCTCTATTTTTAAATTCCTGCATACTCTGTTACAATCTCCTTGTGTTCTGACTGGTGTGCTTCTCAAACAATCTGATAAATAGATTATTTGGCACTTTAACTTTTCAGAGTTCTGCATTGTCTTACCCCGGGATTCATGAACCTTGCGCCAGGCGCACGCATAGCGTAGGCGCCACAATGCCAGACATGGCCACCGAGCGATTCAGGTACGATCCAATTCCATGTGCACTACCGGCGTGCGCCTGAGTTGCGCTGCCTCCGGCGTAGGTATGTTAAACACCCCATGTGCGGTGTTGCACCATGCAAATGAAGGCATATAGCGATCCACGAAGTGGCGCAGGCGTAGCATAAGGGCACGGCAATGTAAACCAAAAAAAACGGTTTACATATATCCAAACATGACATAGGAGTAACGGAAGGCTGTCAACGTCAGGTATCATACTGGTGCAAGATGCCAATGGCGAAAGACACCGAGAATGTCAAAAGAAAACATGCACAAAATGTAAATAATTACATAAATGGTATGTCCGCAGAAACCACAGCAGAACCCCAGGACATGTCCGTGGAAGGTGCGAAACAATGAAATAATATGACAATGTCATAAAAGAGCAGTATAATACACATCAGCTTCACAGCCATAATACACCATAGTATGCATGGAAAGCCACAACCGCAGCTCAAGGGTTGCCAAGGAGTGGCAGCAGTGTTCGGCGCCGTAACCATGTATTAGTAGTCAATGCCATGCAAATGAGGCAGATAATACTGAATCGCAAAACCCCCGCTGGCGTAAGGCTGCACCAAAGCGAGCGGTAATACACCGAGGAGTGGCCCAGAGGGAATACATGTCAACCGCAGAGGGGTGTGCCACTGTAGGAGGAAGCACATTGGAGCCCAGCAAACATGGGCTGTACAATGCACATCACAGCAGCAGGACCGGCGTGTGAGGAAATAGATGCGCTGAGAGTACACAATGCGCGCACAGATGCATGTGCACGAGGATGACTACGTTCTTCCAACCCAGTCATGTGACGGCCGCCCCGTCAACAACCATGGATACAGGAAGGTGATGCGGAGAATATGAGGAAATGCGGAAGCAGTGTAATTGGAGTCATAATGAGCAATCAACACCAATCAACCCACGAAGGGCAATTGGTGGCAGCTGACAACTCTGCATGCAGAATCCCGCAAAACGGGAAAGGGGAGGCATATGAA
This sequence comes from Protopterus annectens, assembly GCF_019279795.1. Lineage (NCBI taxonomy): Eukaryota > Metazoa > Chordata > Ceratodontiformes > Protopteridae > Protopterus > Protopterus annectens. The sequence continues at coordinate 1,068,251,615 of NC_056735.1, read as the reverse complement.
TGCAAAGAAAGTAGGGGATGTAGCAGAATTGCAAAGAGCGAAGAACCGATACAGCACAGCCAAGTAGAGAGGTAGCATAACGGCGGCAGACAAAATGCATGATATGCCATGTCCCTGCAGGATGCACTCCAGGAAATAGTAGGTGCAACGTGCAGAAACAGTAAGGTAAGGTGTAAAGCTAAACCAATGCAGGCAAGTGTAATGTAACACCAAAGGCAACAGCGTTGCAGTGCCAACGGTAAAACACGGAAGATAATCCACAGATACGGCCGCACAGACACACCCAATGACATCACCGGGTGTACAGCACAACAGTATAAAGTGTGAATGCACACAACACACAGCGCGTATTCCCAAACGCCGCACTTTAGGGTGTAAACATACGGGGAACTTTCATAATGTATATGTTGGGTGCCGCCGTGGCCGTGATACATCAGCATGTGTCAGAGACAGACAGAGTTGCGGAGGAGGGTGCCGACAACTACCGTAGGCCTCAGAGGAGAAGGAGAGTGTTCAGACCAAGGGTAACCTACCAGGGGCTTCAAGACCTGGAGATAGTAGAGCGTTACAGGGTGGACAGGGACACGTTACAGCAAATAGTGGAGCTGTGCCGGCCACGCCTGAGAACAAGAGACAACAGAGGGGAGCCCATCCCAGTGGACACAAAGGTATGTGTAAGCTTGTGAATACTGGCTACAGGTACCTTTCAAAGGCCAACAGGGGATATAATGGGCATCTCACAGGCATCAGCATCCAGGGTACTACACCAGTTTCTGGATGCCATGTTACTGACATGCCCATGAGTATATATACTTCCCCAGATCTCAGGAGGAGTTGGCTAGCAATATGCCACTTCCACCGTGTGGCACAATACCGGAGGTACTGGGTGCGATAGACTGTACGCACATACAAATCAAGTCACCACCCGCGGAGCAGGGTAGACGCTACATAAACCGCAAGGGATTCCCCTCCATCAATTGCCAGGTCGTGTGCAATGCGCAGGGCATTATCATGGATGTGTGTGCTGGCAGCCCTGGAAGCTACCACGACTCCCATATCTGGCATGCCTCACAGCTGTATCAGGTATTCGCCAGGGGGGACATCACACAAGGCCACCTTGTGGGGGATGCTGGCTATGCACTGGAGCAGTGGATGATGACACCCATCAGAAATGCACACACACACATGCAAGAACGTCATAATGAGGCACACGCACAAACCAGAATAATCATAGAGCGTGTGTTTGGGATGCTGAAATCACGGTTCTGGTGCTTGGATACATCCGGTGGAGCCCTGCAGTACTCTCCAGGCACATGTGCCCACATATTCATAGTATGTGCCATGCTACATAATATGATCCTGCGGAAACAGCTGCTGTAGGGACATAATGGTGAAGGGCCACCAAGTCCGCCCGCCACAACTGCCAAGGCAAGCACAGGCACAGAGCGTTCAGCGCCATGAACACACTGTGCCAGCCCCAGTAGGCAGACGGAGGCGTACCCAATATGCCTATGCCTTGGCAAAGAGGGAACGTATAGCACATACTCTGACAGCGTAGGCCCATGGACTGACACCTCCCTACCTGCACACACAGTGAAATGAATGGCTCACAAACATGGCCGCCCGTAATGTGTACCGTATGGGTGGTCCCATGTGTGACTCCAACATAGGTAGCACCCAAACACTGCACACCCGACAGCCAGCGGAGCATGGAACGCCAACACCTCAACCGTACGGGGGTCCTACAGCAGACGGCGTAGCCGTATGCTGCCACGTTCACCGCAAGGTGTATACATATGTACATACGTGCATACACAGATATGGAGATAGATATCATTACACACGTAGAAATATATGTACACATACACAGATATAAAGTACAACAGGTAAGACAGGGAATCAGAGGGATGCAAGGTGACAGAGAAGTAAGACGCGATATCTCTACATAGTAAACATAGTGTACGACAACCCGAGTATCCGGGAGGGTTGACAGAACAGGGAACGGCACCCATGGAAAGGTCAACCTACCTAAATGCATAATCGCGAGTCGGGATGATCGCCAGGCCACGGTACAGTAACAGGACATGTGCAGGTAATATTATTAGGATATGAGGGCGGAGGTAGACACCGCCGCCGGTGATCTTGAACAACGTAGGTACTGTGTGCAACCGTCCCTGTGACAGCGGCAGTATGTGTATGTGTGCGGTGAGGGTGTCGTGTGTTCCACTGTGTGAGTGTAATGTGTGTGCCACTGTAAAATGTGTATGTAGGTGACATGTGACAGGTGGAGTGGAATAACATGTGTAGGCATACAGTATAGGAACCACAGGCGTATGTACAGCAGTACCCCCAAAGTAGTACTGAGAGCCCCTCCCTGGCTAGGCGCCTGGTGATGTAAAACGATGCAAAGCGAAAATGTCCCAGAATGTACCACAGGAGTATAGCCAACATGAAATGCAAAGGACGTATGTACAAACCATGACCGTATGTATGGCACCGATATGTCAATTTCAAAACGATACGTCGGCAACATTACACAGCAATAGTCATGTACCGCGGAAATATGCATGTGCTACCCCGGCACCGATCATGGCTACGTATCAGCCCGTAAACACCGCTGTGTGTTCTACGAGTGTTAAACAAGCAATCGCCACCCGAATAGTTGGCAACCGGTAGCATACAGGCCGTCCCAAGTACAGGACCACAATGACCATAAATATCCGGGACAAAATGCCAAGGGATAGTCGGCACGTACGAACAGCCGCAGATATACTACCGATGTGACGGAGGAATACATGCAGGAAGCACACATGCAGGCGATACCGACACCAGACGACATCAACAAAACCTACACTCCCAGAACAACAGACAGGTAACTTGCAGCTCCCCAGGCAGGGATGGAGCACACACACAAGCATACCGTGTATGTAGAAATGCAAGGCCCACAACCCGTACCCGTCACCCACAACCGATATACCCCATCGCACATATCAAAGGGATACAAGCCGCAATAGCAGCAAAAACATACAGGCAGTCAATGACAGCGGCATAACCGCAACATCTCGCGTGGGAAGCACTATCAGCAGCGGATGCATACCTGCATCCGTTGTGTAAAGGAATACAAGAGCTATGTTACACATCCGAATGCAAAACGCCATCGACAGACGCCGCCAGGACAGGGACACCCACATGTCGAACATAATACCATACCCAACACACACAATCCACGGCTAACACCACTGCGAAATGTACCTGACGGCACACATAGCGGCTGCAGTCACACATAACATAACACAATACAGACCATCTCCACGAAGGTAGTGCAAATAACCAACGCCCAGGCGAGGAATGAACCATGCCCTAGTTCCGGCAGCGTATGCGAATGGAGTAGATGCACAGGTGATATGCGCATAAGTACACACCGAGGAACAGCTATTGGTGTGATGAACCCACATGTCACAGGTGACGACGGATATAAGGAAGACTCCTAGGATATTCAAACTGTATGTTCATACCGAACCAATACTACAAAATGGCTCGACTAAGAGTTAAGGATATAGCGAGACTCGAATGGAAAACAGAAGTAAACACAGGAAAGGTATGTAGAACCCACGAGATGTACTGGTGTGTAACGCATGATATGTATGACGAAGCTGCACTGTATGTGAACGGTGTTTGTAAGTAAGGATACCTGTCCATAAAGCAGAGAGTGGTGAAAGGTGGTTATGTAGTGCTACCCCGCTGAGCATACCAACGACTGTGGACACCGTGTGCACAGCAGTGGGACATCATGTACACAGCCGGGATAACCCAAGGGCTGCCATAGGGGGGCAAAACACAGAACAATGCCACCACGCCGATGCTGGCAGTGGATGTCCAACAAGGAAGTGCCACAGCAGGGGATAGGACATGTATGTATACTGTCACAGCACACATGTGTATGGGCATATACCGTTGATGTCATACGTAATGTGCGCACGACGTGCACGTATGCCTCGCAGTAGGGGTTACTATGTCAAGTATGTGTAATGTAAAGCTGTCATGGTGGATATGACAGACATCATACACAGTATCACAGGCATAGCATGCATGATGGAGGTATGGCCTAGTGTTATGTACACTAACAGGATATGTATGGCCTGTACATATGGGACAGAGTAGTAGCAGAATAGACACCCGAAATGGAAGGAACACCAAGTAACCATGTCCAAACGATCTGTAGCAGGTGCAATGTGTGCAACAATGACGTCCGGCAGGTCCATGTGTAAACACATGTGCAGTGTACACAGTAGTGTCACCTCCCCATGGTAGTGTCCACTGAACAGCAGAGGTGGATGTCAACTGCATGTCTACACAGTACTGCGCTGTGGTGGTACCATGTCTATGTGTCACCCTATCAGCAAGGGAGCTATCACATGACCAGTGCCACAGTGTGTCCCTGTGGGATGTGCACAGGACCCTCGTTCCACAGCATGGTGTGTGTCGTTTCTGCGGAAGTAACACAGAAGCCCAGGCTATGCAATGTGGCATGTGTGCACATATGCAGGAGTGCTTCATTCACCCGCCCACTGCAATTGCCATGTAGGAGTACTACATGCATCACTAATGCGGAGGACATGGCCCATGTCAGAGTAGATGACACCCTGGGTAAGTGGTATGCAGATGAGTACAGATGTGTTCCCGTCTGTCATCTGCATATGTAAACTGTCTGAGCCTGGTATACATCACGGCATGACTATGCGTGCCATGTAAAGTCGTAGCACGTTGT
>NC_056735.1:1068207321-1068246347 GCF_019279795.1 Protopterus annectens | reverse complement strand
TTCCTGACTTTTTTGCTGTTTAATCATCTGTTCTGAAACTGGTTACCCGCTATTTTTGTGGCGGTGTTAAAGTTTATAAAACTGGTCTAACACAGTTTGTGTTATCTAATTGTTTCAAGGCTTGCTGATTTAAAAATAGTCCCTATTTGTATTCCTGCATACACTGTAAGAATCCCCTTGTGTTCTGATTGGAGTGCTTCTCAGACAAGCTGTTGAGTATATTCCTTTGCTCTTTAACTTTTCAGAGTCCTGCATTGCCTTAGTTTTTTGACTGACAGAATTATTTTATATATTTACTGACATTGTTTGTTTTTTTTCCTCATCTGTTCTGAAACTGGCCCACTCCTCATTCCTGTGGTGGTGTTAAAGTTTATAAAACTGGTCTAACAGCTTTTATGTTATCTGATTGTTTCAAGGCTTACAGATTTAAAAATAGTCTCTATTTTTAAATTCCTGCATATGCTGTTACAATCTCCTTGTGTTCTGACTGGAGTGCTTCTCAAACAATCTGATAAATAGATTCTTTGGCACATTAACTTTCAGAGTTCTGCATTGTCTTAGTTGTTTGCCTGATGGAATTATTTTATATATTTGCTGACTTTGTTTGGTGTTTTCTCATCTGCTCTGAACCCCCCCCCCATTCCTGTGGTGGTGTTAAAGTTTATAAAACTGGTCTAACAGCTTTGGTGTTATCTGATTGTTTCATGGCTTGCTGATTTAAAAATAGTCTCTATTTTTAAATTCCTGCATCCACTGTTACAATCTCCTTGTGTTCTGACTGGAGTGCTTCTCAAACAATCTGATAAGTATATTCCTTGGCACTTTAACTTTTCAGAGTTCTGCATTGTTTTACTTTTTTGCCTGATGGAATTATTTTATATATTTGCTGACCTTTTTGCTCTTTACTCATCTGTTCAGAAACTGGTTACCCCCTATTTCTGTGGTGGTGTTAAAGTTTATAAAACTGGTCTAACAGATTTTGTGTTATCATATTGTTTCAAGGCTTGCTGATTTAAAAGTAGCCCCTTTTGGTAAATTCCTACATACTCTGTTAGAATCTCTTTGTTTTCTGATTGGAGTGCTTCTCACACAATCTAAAGGTATATTCCCTGGCATTTAAACTTTTCAGAGTTCTGCATTGTCTTAATGTTTTGCCTGATGGAATTATTTTATATTGTTGCTGACGTTTTTTGCTGTTTTCTCATTTGTTCTGAAAATTGCCCCTCCATTCTTGTGGTGGTGTTAAGTTTATAAAACTGGTCTAACAGCTTTGGTGTTATCGTATTGTTTCAAGGCTTGCTGATTTAAAAATAGTCCCTATTTGTAAATTCCTGCATACAGTTTTAGAATCTCCTTGTGTTCTGATTGGAGTAATTTTCAACAATCTGGTAAGTATATTCCTTGTCACTTTAACTTTTCAGAGTTCTGTATTGTCTTAGTTTTTTGCTTGATGGAATTATTTTATATATTTGCTGACTTTGCTGTTTTCTCATCTGCTCTGAAACTTGCCCCCCCCCCATTCCTGTGGTGGTGTTAAAGTTTATAAAACTGGTCTAACAGCTTTTGTGTTATCTGATTGTTTCAAGGTTTGCTGATTTAAAAATAGTCTCTATTTTTAAATTCCTGCATACACTGTTACAATCTCCTTGTGTTCTGGTTGGAGTGCTTCTCAAACAATCTTATAAGTATATTCATTGGCACAACTTTTCAGAGTTCTGCATTGACTTAATTTTTTTGTCTGATGGAAATACTTTGGGCAGGATTCAGGAAGCCTCCATGTAAGAGTTATAACTCTTACACGGAGGCTGCAGTTAAACGGTGTGATGTCAGCATGAGGTGCATGAGACATGCTGAATCACACTGTAACTCTTACACAGTCCGTGTAAGAGGTAGGCGTGTCCGTGACACCTCAGAAGTCTAGAATGGCTGAAAGTAAACAGCCACGAGGGAAGCCATGCAAATGTGAATAACCACACTACACAACACATGCCCCCACAGACCAGCAATGTAAAAAGTGAACAGATGTTGTAAAATGAAAATAAAAAATGTTTAATTTTTTTTTAAACCCCGTAAATGTGTGCTACTGTGTGTGCTCATGTGCGCGGGTGGGCTACTAGCGCAACTGCAGTTAGCAATCAGTGGAAAAGGATATAAGAACTAAATATGCAAAATAAGAGCAGGCAGGCAAGGTTCGAGCCCACACAGCAACCATTTTTTTTTTAAATAAGCACTAAAAAGGCCCCTGACAGTATTGTACAAATATAAAAGTATTCCCTTTTGTAAAATGGAATGAAATGGAGCATATGTTGTCAAGTAATACAATAATAAAAATATTTAGAAATGTACTGATAGCTAAACTGCAGTGAGACAGAGTGCCCGTAGCTAAGTAGTGTTTCACAAACTGCAAACTGCTTGCCCATAGCTAAGGACTGGTTTAACAGGCTCAAACTGTGTGCAACTAGCTGTGCTATGTTTAAAATTTGTGGTAATAGCCAATTAAGGTGTAACCCAGCACACACCATTTGCGCAACGCTCCCACAAGCTAACCGGCGGTGCGCATGTGTGAGCTCCGCGCAAATGAGCGCAGACCTGGTTTTAAAGTGTTTAAAAGTGCTTTTGGCATGAATGATTGACAGGTCCTGAAGTCATTTCCAGACAGTCATAAAATTTAAAAGTCAGTGGTCAGATTCGAACCCAGGATACCATGCACTAGAGTCAAGGTACTAAACCACTAAGCCATGACAGCAGTACTTAGAAGTGCAGAAATAGCATATAAATGGGATATAAGCCAAAATGGAGCATGATAAAGCAGTTTCTGTGAAGTAGATACAATTCCAAACCGGCCAGTCATAGAAATGTGTGGGAAAATCGGCATATATAAGCCCCATAGGTGGGAATACACAGCATAAACAATTGTAGAATAGACCTGCAGGCAGAATGAGTGGAGTACGGGAGGGACGTTGCTTTCGAGCACAGCGGTGGGGCATTGAGGAGTCCAGATACATGGTCTGGCTCCTAGTTCACCATCATGAGGCCCAGCTCATGCAGGGCCAGGTCTCATGGGGAGCGTACAGGGTGGAGGCATGGGACCAGTTGGCTCATGATCTGACCAGTGCTACTGGCATTCTACGCACTGGTGAGCAGGTCCATCACCACCATGCGGACCTGAAGCGACGTAAGCAAGACCAGTTGACCCAATGGATCCAGGAGGTCCAGGATATGCCCAACGCTTCACTACTGGGTAAGTTACATTTTACTTATGTATGTAAGGAATTCAACTAGCTGATACCAAGGAGATGTGTATTCCAATATTACTTGTTTTGTATTACAGCTGCAGGTGTCCGCTCTGCAAATCGAATGGCACATGAGCGGAGGCTGGAGCGGCTGCGCCACCATGCAGGTTAGTAACCCCACCTAGTACTTGTAAATAAATATTATAGTGTAGCACGTAGCAGAACATTGCAGTGTATTGATTAAAAGTAATAGAATGTGCAAGCAGCAAGTAAAAGTCTGCAGGTATGGCTGCAACAAGTTCATCAGTATGCAAGTGAAACTGGGAATATAAGTGATAGAAATAAATAGTGCTGTAATACAGATGTCCCATCATCAATTAAATGTAGTATAACCTGCAGTAGTCTCAAGAGTACAGCTTCAGAAGCTGAGGTAATCACAGGTGAGATATATCCCCTGTTGAAATGCTGAATGATGACAGAAGTGAGGCTGCTGGAAAGTGTTGGAATCCCCACAGGTCTAATATGTGAACAAAGCCTAGAAGTACCAACCTGAACTGTGAAATTGCAGGATGTGTGAGACTGACAGAAAGGGTCATGTATCAATGAATAACGGAGTAATAGCACCTGAATATATAAGCTTCAGTGTGGTTCTACAGAAATAAATGCATGTGGGAATTAAAACTTAACATCCCAAACTGATTTCAGTGTGTCTGACTCTTGAATGTTCAGGCCAAACTCTGTATATGGTGATCACAGTCAGCGATTTGCAGATAGAATGAATGATTGTCTGACATACTAAACATCCATAGCTGTCCCCTGCCCTGTCATCAAAGTGTAGCAGGATGATGTATCTGATCAAATTCAAAATAACCAGGATAGTGATGTATCTGTAACAGGTCTAGCATGACAGTCAAGTAAGAATCAGTGGGAAAGTATCACCCACAAGTTAATTGTGTTTCTATTACAAATGTATATGAATGTATAATTTATGAATGTGTCATCATTTTCTTTCTCCACCCCACCCTATAATTGCAAATAAAAAAAACACTAAATATTGGTATGTGAATATTTCATTAACCATGGACATTTGTCCTGTTTCAAAAATATATGCATGTCTGTTGTTGCATGTGCCCTGGTCATACCTGCAAACCGGCAAACCTGAAGGCCTGTTGCCATTAATCAACCCTGCATGTTGTTCAATTGTGTATTTCTGTTGAAATAATGCATGTGATATTGATATGCCCGTTGTTCAATGGTGTTAATATCTGGGTGTTTGTTTAATGGGAATACCAATGCATGCTGTTACAACTAATTTGAATGAAATAATATGCCACTGACCCAAACTAACATAATATACACACAAACCTAGAATGCTTGGGAAGGCAGGTCCCAGTGGACCCACCTCTCCCACCTCAGCTGGCGAGTGCACCTGGCACTAGTGCCCAGGCTGGACCCTCCTCCGGTGGCCCTGTGCCACCTTCGGGTGGAAGCGCTGCAGGGGATGGGGCCCTTCCCCCCTCTGCAAGTGTGGCCGGAGGAGCACGTCCACTCACCCTCCAAGGTGTCCAGTCTGTGGGTGCAAAGGGAGATCCAAGACTCTGTCCTTGGGCCCCTATGCCAGCTTGAGGCCTGGGTGGCACAGCTTACGGACTTGCCCGTTGTCCCGCCTGCACAGCCCCCAGCACAGCCCCATCCTGGGCTGTGAAGGAACAGTGGCAACTGCCTATGGGTGGGGATATCAGTTCCACTGTTGCCATCTGTGGGCTCATGTGCCATGGATATCCCAACCTCCGTCCCCGTCAATTGTGTAACCCCCCCCACATGTGTCATACACCGCCCCTGTATGCGTCTTGTCTGTCTTGTCTGTTAACCTACCCAACCTACCTCCCCAGCTATACCGACTACCTCACCTGACATACTACTCTCACCTGATAAAAAAACAAAAAAAGGGCACTCTGCACCCACAAAAAAATTACTCCCCATACATAGCTGTCCATGTTGCACACATGTCCGCTGGACATCGAAACTGTTAATTACAATTGGCTGTACAACAGGTATTAATGTTTTCCTGACACATCTCTCAGAGGTGGAAGGTTCCAAATGTCACACAAAATTGCATACAAATGCACAGCTGTTGCTGAGAAAGACATGGGCAGCTATGGGCCTCACCTACATCCTTCCTGCAAATACCAAGCTTGTTTCCCTACTGTCTTACCCTCTTTGTGACCCCTTTTTCACCACTTTCCTGTCACCCCTTTTTCTTTTCTTTCAAAGAAAATAGCGTGGGTGTGCGCTTGTGTGCGCGGAGCTCACCGCCAGTGCGCATGCATGAGCTCCGCGCAAATGAGCGCAGACCTGGTTTTAAGTGCTTAAAAGTGCCTTTGGCACTTTTGATTGACAGGTCCTGTACTCATTTCAAAAGAAAAATAAATTCCCACTGTCAGTCTCGAACTCAGGACCCTGGTAACACTAGACTGTATGACCTACCACTAAGCCATGACTCTCATACAAGAACATAGTGCTAAAATAAATATAACATGTAATAGTAGGAATCAATAGAAAGGTAATATAGGATGTGTACTACCCAAAGCATGTCAGGTAGATTTTAATGCCTGAATTACTGGATTCCCACACTAGTTTAGTGTTCATGGAAACAGCCTTGCTAATTGTTAGCTTGTACATAATAATGTGAGGTAATGTTCATATATGAAAGTATTATATGTACACATATGTATATATATATATATATATATATATATATATATATATATATATATATATATATATATATATATATATATATATATATATATAAATATATTAATACGTGTGAAATATACTGGCAGGTGTCAGTATCCACACACACTCACTACAGGAAACAGTGAAAATAAATGCAGCAACCACAATCTACAACACAGCCTGACTCCTGTGAGACTTAATAACCCTTGTAACTTCATAAAGGTGCTTTCAGCACTTTGATTGCCAGGTCCTAAACTCAGTTTGAAAGAAAAAAATTCCTACTGTCAGTTCCAAGCCCCTTGGTAACACTAGTCTGTATGACCTACCACTAAGCCATAACTCTCATACAAGAACATAGTGCTGAAATAAATATTACATGTAATAGTAGGAATCAATATAAAGGTAATATAGGATGTGCACTACCCAAAGCATGTCAGGTAGATTTGTAATGCCTGAACGACTGTATTCCCATACTAGTTTATTGTTAACAGTAACAGCCCTGCTAATTGTTAGCTTGTACATAATAATGTAAGGTAATGTACATATATGAAAGTATGTATATGTACACATACATACATATATATATATATATATATATATATATATATATATATATTAATACATATGAAATATAGTGGTAGGTGTCAGTATCCATACACACTCACTACAGGAAACAGTGAAGATAAATGCAGCAACCAGAATCTGCAACACAGCCTGACTCCTGTGAGACCTACTAACCCCTTTAACTGCTTAAAGGTGCCCCCAGCACTCTGATTGATAGGCCCTATACTCATTTTGAAAGCAAAATATAAGCATACTAGTAGGCCCTACTACAAGACCATTGTAACACTAGTCTGTATGACCTACCAGTAAGCCATGACTCTCATACAGGAATATAGTGCTAAATAAGTGGAACATGTAATAGTAGGAATGAAGATAAAGGCAATATAGTATGTGTACTACCCAAAGCATGTCAGGCAGACTTTTACTGTCCCAATTACTGGATTCCCATACTAGTGTAGTGTTAACAGAAACAGCCCTGCAAATTGTTAGCTTGTACCCAATATTGTCAGCTAATGTACATATATGAAAGTATGTATATGTACACATATGTATATATATAGCAATATATATCCAAAAACACAATTACCGTACCAATGCCAAAGTCCTCCTGACAAAAAGTGAAACTGCAAATAAGAGAAAGGCAGGACACTGCTGTGCAAACTCCGTTTAATAGACAATAAAAATCCACAAGTTAGCGCTTTCGGGATAACACCCTTCTTCAGACAATCTAAAAAGTTCTAACAGTTCAATTAAATACATCACAAATGGTGACCTAAAATTCAAAACAACCAATCAGACATTAAAATAATAATAAAAGCATTAGTAAAAAACACACCTCCTTTGTAAAGCCGGTTTTAAAGGGACCAGGTCATTTAGCCCTGGTTCCATATGAGCTTGCAGTTCTATAATCCAACGTGACTCAATGGATTCTGCGAGTGTTCTTATATCACCCCCCCGTATACCACTACTACATTCACTATGGCTCTAAATGTAAAAGAATGAGTGGGATGAGTCTCAGTGTGTTTATATAGTGCATTATGGATATCATTATTCCTTATGGAACATAGATGTTGCAATATCCTGACTTTAAACATTCCATTAGTCATGCCCACATAAAAAGACGTACATGAAGAACACTCAGCTATATACACTATGTTAGATGTTCTGCAATTAGCTCTACCTTTAAATTCAAAAGTCTTGCCGCTGTTGGGATGTATAAAGATGTTATTACTTCTATTTATGTAAGGACAAGCCTTACAGTTGCCACAAGATGTGCTACCCAATCACCATCCTTTCATGGTTTATATCTATCTTTTCTTTTACTCACACCTCTGGTCACCACTTTCTCAACTAGTTTCTCATTATATCCCTTATTTTTGAAATTGGTTTTTAACCCTGAGATCTCTTTCTGAAAGTTGGATTCATCCGTACAAAGTCTAGAAGTCCTGCACACTAGTCCCTGTACAATATTAGAAAACAAGTATCGGGGGTGCATACTGTCAAAATTTAAAAGACTATTTTTCCAACATTCTTTTCTGTGCAGTTCTGAAGAAAAACCTGCATCAGTTAGCAACAAATTAACATCTAAGAAACTAATATTGTGATCTGAGTAAGTCAGTGTGAATTTTAAGAAAGACGTGGTTGAATGTAAATAATCCAGAAAAATCTTCAAAGAGGGGGGATCACCCCTCCATAAAATAAAGATATCATCTACAAAACGAGTGTAGACAATAATATATTTATTCCATTTCTCATTTCCCAGCACAAAGTTCCTTTCCCAAAAGGAGAGGACCAAATTGGCATAGGTGTTGGCACAGGGGGTGCCCATGGCAATCCCCTGTGCCTGCCTGTACAACTGCTCACAACCTATGAATATATTGTTTTCCAACACTATAGATAGCAGTATTTTTACCAAATCTATCTTTGCAGTGGCCTCTCCCAATTCTGACATCAACTTCACTATTGCCTCTATGCCGTAGTCATTGTTGATAACAGTGAAAAGGCTCTCTACATCTAGAGTTGCCATCAACAGTCCTGTAGTGGAATGTTTCATGTTGACTTCCTTAACTAGCTGTAGAAAACCTCTAGTATCCTTTAACACATTGGGTAGCTTATCAAGCAATGGTTTCAATGTACATTCCAACCATATAGAGGCATTTTCTGTCACCCACCCCCTCCCTGAAACAATAGGTCATAAGGGTGGGTCCTCCAAGGATTTATGTACTTTAGGTAAAGCTTTAAGCAGAGGTGTCACGGGTTTACAAATTTTTAGAAACGCTAGTACTGCGTACTCAACAAAGGTTTGTCTTTTGTGCCCGGTAAGACTGGTATTTTTAATGAGATAATATTGGATATTATGCTCTTCTGTCGGAATTTAGCTTTAAAAATTATGTATAATAATAATGCAGTAACATCTAATGTGAAACTTCAACAACCTAGTTGTTTTGTTCCCCCATTTTTTCCGGCCATGTGCCTTTTTATTGATAGTTGTGAAAGGGACTTAGAGGAGTATTTTAGGGCTGGGAGCCATAGCAAATATTTCACTTTAACATCTCCACAACAACAGGCCCTACAAGGGTTGATTAACAATAGGAATTTGGTCATTAAAAATGCTGACAAGGGAGGAGCAGTGGTAGTGTTGGATACTATCTATTACAACAATAAATTGCAACTGATGTTGAATGATGAGAATGTATATGTAAAGATTAATCCATTAACTGTCAGAATAATCATTGATAGAGTGCATAGATGTCTATATGATTTGAATACAGATTCTAAAATCAATGATGATTTGTATGCGTTTCTAAAAATTTGTAAACCCGTGACACCTCTGCTTAAAGCTTTACCTAAAGTACATAAATCCTTGGAGGACCCACCCTTACGACCTATCGTTTCAGGGAGGGGGTGGGTGACAGAAAATGCCTCTATATGGTTGGAATGTACATTGAAACCATTGCTTGATAAGCTACCCAATGTGTTAAAGGATACTAGAGGTTTTCTACAGCTAGTTAAGGAAGTCAACATGAAACATTCCACTACAGGACTGTTGATGGCAACTCTAGATGTAGAGAGCCTTTTCACTGTTATCAACAATGACTACGGCATAGAGGCAATAGTGAAGTTGATGTCAGAATTGGGAGAGGCCACTGCAAAGATAGATTTGGTAAAAATACTGCTATCTATAGTGTTGGAAAACAATATATTCATAGGTTGTGAGCAGTTGTATAGGCAGGCACAGGGGATTGCCATGGGCACCCCCTGTGCCAACACCTATGCCAATTTGGTCCTCTCCTTTTGGGAAAGGAACTTTGTGCTGGGAAATGAGAAATGGAATAAATATATTATTGTCTACACTCGTTTTGTAGATGATATCTTTATTTTATGGAGGGGTGATCCCCCCTCTTTGTAGATTTTTCTGGATTATTTACATTCAACCATGTCTTTCTTAAAATTCACACTGACTTACTCAGATCACAATATTAGTTTCTTAGATGTTAATTTGTTGCTAACTGATGCAGGTTTTTCTTCAGAACTGCACAGAAAAGAATGTTGGAAAAATAGTCTTTTAAATTTTGACAGTATGCACCCTCGATACTTGTTTTCTAATATTGTACAGGGACAAGTGTGCAGGACTTCTAGACTTTGTACGGATGAATCCAACTTTCAGAAAGAGATCTCAGGGTTAAAAACCAATTTCAAAAATAAGGGATATAATGAGAAACTAGTTGAGAAAGTGGTGACCAGAGGTGTGAGTAAAAGAAAAGATAGATATAAACCATGGTTGAATTGTGATGAAAGGATGGTGCCAACAGATGATTGTCCCGGAGCTATATCAGGAAGTCCGAGGCTTTATTTTACTTATAACAGCAATATTAATGACATAAGGAACATAGTGAGTAAGAACTGGAACATTCTTAGGGGTGACAAGAAGTTAAGAGAGATAGTGGGACCAACACCAAATATTGGCTATAGACATAATAAGAACCTGAAGGATCTGTTGTGTGGTGAGAAGAATATGGGACAGCCTAGGCAACCCCTTAATAAATTGGGTAGCACATCTTGTGGCAACTGTAAGGCTTGTCCTTACATAAATAGAAGTAATAACATCTTTATACATCCCAACAGCGGCAAGACTTTTGAATTTAAAGGTAGAGCTAATTGCAGAACATCTAACATAGTGTATATAGCTGAGTGTTCTTCATGTACGTCTTTTTATGTGGGCATGACTAATGGAATGTTTAAAGTCAGGATATTGCAACATCTATGTTCCATAAGGAATAATGATATCCATAATGCACTATATAAACACACTGAGACTCATCCCACTCATTCTTTTACATTTAGAGCCATAGCAAATGTAGTAGTGGGTATACGGGGGGGGTGATATAAGAGCACTCACAGAATCCATTGAGTCACGTTGGATTATAGAACTGCAAGCTCATAGGGAACCAGGGCTAAATGACCTGGTCCCTTTAAAACCGGCTTTACAAAGGAGGTGTGTTTTTTACTAATGCTTTTATTATTATTTTAATGTCTGATTGGTTGTTTTGAATTTTAGGTCACCATTTGTGATGTATTTAATTGAACTGTTAGAACTTTTTAGATTGTCTGAAGAAGGGTGTTATCCTGAAAGCGCTAACTTGTGGATTTTTATTGTCTATTAAACGGAGTTTGCACAGCAGTGTCCTGCCTTTCTCTTATTTGCAATAGCAATATATATGAAATATAGTCGTAGGCGTCAGTATGCATACACACTCACTACAGGGAACAGGTGAGAGAAATGCAGCAACCTGAATTCACAACACAGCATGAAGCATGAGATGTACTAACCTTCACACTCACAGAACATTGTCAACAGCATACCAGCATGGTCCACGCCCTTACAATCTGAAAGGGCAACTCCTATCTCACATACCCTTTTATAGCACTGTCCTGAAATCACAGTGAGACATGCAATCAGTACACAACTGGCTGTATGCAATTAGCCAATGCTGCCTTACAATTGGTGCAGAGGTCATCACATGGACCTATGCAGATACCTACAAAAGCATCCAGTACCCACACTCCACGCATGCAATACAGTCATTGCACAAACCTACTGAGAAAGAGAGAGAGAGAGACAGAAATAGAAATAAAAAAAAATATACAGACAGCCAGCAGCAAAACCAGCAGCAGCAGCAAACAGCAAGCAGCAAGCAGCACCACTGACACAGCAACAGCTGCCACAAACACAGGCAATGCAAAGTAGCAGGTTAATACTGTGTTTACTGTGACACCTCCAAATGTATCATAGTTCACTATCTATAGGTATGTCCATGAGATAGGTTGTGTGTACATAGTCCTGAAATATATACATATGTAACATTGCTGTACATGTTGCCCATACTTAAAACTTCCATAGCTTAGAACACAAGGCCAGTTGTGCATATGATGCAGTAGTTACCAGGGTCAGTAGAGGTTACTCCTCATTGGTGTGGGACCACTGTGTATGTATGGCACTGTTCAGGTACATATCCTGTAGTATGGCCAGGGATTAATATCAGTCTGTCATGTGGTGCTATGTCCTCCAGGGGTGAACGTAGCACACATCCAGGGATACCATTTCATAACAGTGATGCTATGTGTTCTGCAGTGTTGAGGGTGGCCCTCACCTGGACATGTGAGAGGATAGGGAGGTTACAGTCATCTGTGATAACTAATTCCACATGTGTAGGAGAATGGGGGGGGGGATACCTGCACCTAAACTGTCTGCAACAATGTTGCCAATATCTGTGCATTTGGTGAATGTGAAGCCTCTTAACACTGATGACCACAGATGCCTTGCCTTCATGTGAATCTGCCCTGTGCTGCAGTAGCCTCCTGCTATTGTTATACAATGCGCCTGTATCTGTAGTCCACTGGACAGGATAAATAAGTGGTGTGCATACATTCTGGGTTAGATATGTGTGTGCACAGTACATGCACTATGTGGGATGTCTGTGGTAAGCTTTTGCAAAGGGGCCAGCAGTGTGTGTTGTGGCTTCCACTGGCCCAATGGGCTGCATGGATAGCATCACAGTCCTAACTAGTGAATAACTGTGTAATTACATGCATACATAGCAAGGTAGTATACTGTGCTTGTGGTGTTGTTGGGATATGTATATCCAGGCTGAGTAATGTGTGTCCACATCAAAGGGTTGGATGGCAACACACATCCAGTATGTAGGGATGAACACCCAGAGTGTTTCAGATGTGTCACCTGTGCAGAAATATCTGGCCATTACCTGTGCATCCCCCACAACACACACACATGCAACATATGGCAGAAGTACTATAGCAGTACACATAGGGTCATAGGTTCATACTAGGCTATTTGCCCTAGGGCATTGATAAGCCTAGTAGAGTGTGTTTGTCTTTCGCCACCCAATTACAATTTATGCTGCTATGCCCTTGTCTGACGTTAGTATACTGTGCCTCTGTCTAACAGTGACATAGAAGTGATACCCGGGGTACAACTATGATCTCCATCTACTCATCCAGATTCCTATGGAAGAGAGTCAATGAGGGACTCTGCCTAACCTGTAGTGTGAGTTCATTACAGAGTGAAGGGAGCCTCTTGGTTAGGAATATGCCCCTCCAGCATGTCCTATTTATGTCAGTGCTGAGGTTCATGTCTCCTGAGCATGTGGCTGTATGGGACTCTGATTTCCTGTGGTGCAGCATGTTCATTACTTCTGGGTTGGACATGGCTGTATATGGCAGGCACAGATTGCCTCTGAACAGGCAGTATGCCACTAAGTCCAGCTGGATTTCCTTTAACTGGGCAGCATATGCCATCTGTTTGAGCCCTTTGATCCTCTTAATGAGGTACTGTTGGCCTTTACCAGTTGCTGTAGGTGTCTGGTTAGGTACATCCCAAAAGGTGCATTGTACGCAATTATAGGCCTGATGATGGATGAGTAAAGAGGCACAATGACCTCCCCTGCTGTACATGTGAATCCCTCATGATTAGCTGGGCTATATAACATGTCTTTCAATCCACGTTGGCCATGTGGTTGACAAATTACAGTTTGCTATCATGTTTGTTCCCCAGGTCCCCAATTACGTCTTCTATACTCAATGGCCTAACACCTATGTGGTACTTTGCCACCAATGTGGAGGTGTGGGAATCTGCGTTGAATATTGATACTCTCCCTCCTTTGTTGTCTGGTCCAAGTGTTGGGGCCGACAAGAATGGTAACAGGTATAACTTGGTAGTGCTGGTGTGCTCCTAGGAAACCTGTAACAGGTTTATGTTTCTGCACAGATATCGATGTCCATAATGCTAAGTAGGGTTTTGAGTGCATGATTCCTGTGGTCTAGACTTCTGGTGTTGAGTAGCATCACTCTTACTTCCTCATCCTTTGTGATACGAATGGATGTGGGTTTGCCTTATAAGCCTTGCCTAATACAGGCACTATGGGTGTAGCAAGAGCCTCTGCCAAAATCCAATAGGCCAGGGGTGACAGGTGCAAGCTGTCCCTAGCAAAGCATTGTGGCTTGTACAGCATACCACCCCAAGATGACAGGCATTGGCACACCTGTGAATGACACCAGTACGTCAGTCAATTGTTGGAAGGGATCATCGTGCCTTGATATTGTGGCATCATTCTTGGTGAGGGTAAGATGCTACCAAGGTCAGGGTCATACTGTCTTGGGCTACATGCTCAGAGAGCTTACTGTCTCATGTCATGTAGTCCAGGGAGGTATGTGTCAGGTCATTCACACCAGCATGGACATTGAGTGAGTCATACCTGTACTTACCTTGGAGTTACTTGAGTGTTTGTGTTATGTGGCGGGTAGTAGTGCCCGACAGGCTGCACACTGTGACCCTCACCTCGTTAAGCCTGGTGAATGTGATGTCAGTGTGCCTGATGATAGAGGCACCTAGTACAGGTGTATGAGGTGTGTTGTTTACTGTTAAGGGCTGTGAGTGTTCAGCACATTGGCTTTGTGAGATATGTGTTGCATGTGTTTGTTTCCGTGGTAGTGGTTGCTTGGGGTGTCTGCTTTGGAGGTCTCTGCTGCATAGGCAGACCTGTAGTCTGAGCCTACGAGTATGTCCATGTGTGATCATGTGTTAGTTTTGCTGTCGTGGTAGGTCTATGTGAGACTGGAAGTGTAGTGAGTGTGGTTTCCTTCTCCACCTGACTGGTTATGGCAGTATTGAGTGGAGAGAGCCTAGCCTCCAGTTTGGTATATGGTTGCATCACTCACATGTGTTTGAATTTGTTGTTAGGAGGAGGGGGTTGTCTGTGTACATGCAGCTGTTATAACATTGCCTCTGGTTTACCACACTCACCAGCTGGACTGGGGAGGAGACTGACAACTGACCTTTGGACATGCTAGAATACTATTGTGAATTCCGTAATAATTGAAAACAAGGTCCAGTGGGGAGTGAGGGTGTACTGATATTACCTACTACTGCTGACTGATATAATAGCTTCAGTGAGCAAGTGCCAGGTAACCTAAGTGCAATGTGTTACAATTAAGTAAATGCAACAATGACAAGCAGTCACTTGCTGTCATGTGTAACATGGAAATACGTACAGTAAGCAATGCAGATATCAGTAGTGAGTCACAGAAGTGCTGAAAAGCTGTGTATTATGTGGAAGTAGTGTACCAGTGACATAACAAGCTAACAAATAACAAACATATAAACAAAGATAGATTCAGGAGGCTTGGATGTAGTGTTTGCTACAGTAAACAAGGTGTACCAATGTCAGTAAGATACAGCTCAAATATGCAGGCACTATAAACCTGAAACCAGAAGTTCCCAGCTATGAATGGCAGAGTACAGCCTATTGTCACACAAGAGTGCAGACCACAAACCTTGTTAATGTTAAATAACTGGCCTGAAGGCCAACTGCCTATACCAGAACTAATACACTTGGACACTGGGCTCTCAATCAGCAGTTCCCAACTTCAAAGGATGAAAGATATGTGTCCTGCCACCACAGTGCTTGCCACAAACCTCCCTAATGTAAAACAACTGGTCTGAAGGCCAAGTGCTTAGTCCAAATGACTTAGAATGATAGCTACACTTTAATCAAGTTACAACCAAGCAGTAATAAGTACAATTTAATACTCCCTGTATAGAATGTGTACCATGTATTGCTGAGATACTATGCTGATAACCTGTTTGTGTACCTTTCCAGGGGAACATGTCTCCAAAAAGGAACCCCGCATATTCTGCTGCAGAGGATGAAGTGATCCACCAGAGCCTGGTGCGTGACTATGCCATCCTGTTCTCATGCACCACCCAGAATCAGCAGGAGAGGTCTGCACTGTGGCAAAATCTTGTTAGCAGGATAAATGATGTTGGCATGCATGATAGGACATATGAGCAGGTGAGACATCACTGCAGTGATTTGATTAGAAATGTCCGCCAGTGTGCTGCAGATATCAGCAGGCAACAGGTTGCCACAGGTGGGGGGGTGGCCACACATCCCCCCTCACCAGACAGGAGGGGCTACTGCTAAGTGTTGTGGATCCAGCCCCAGAACAACAACAGCATCAGTCATGCATCATGATTGATATTGGATCCACACAGCAGCAAGACACCGAGTGTGCAGGTAAGATGCCATATTTAGTTATTGTTATTAGTTTTACATTTGTTGACCGAGATAGTCTAGCTGGATATATGTCCATTTTCAGTAGAGGCCTGGGGAGAAAAGTTCCACACATAACATAATAAAGGCAGACAGACAAGTTGTTAATACAGACATCCAAAATAATAGAAATATTAACCAGCTTGTTCATTAAATCAACATACATTTAAGCAACTAAAACAGTTTAAAGTCATACATAATGTACTGTCGGTTTCAAAGCAATTCTACCTAAAACATAACGGTTATGCAATAAGGCAAAAGCCATATAGATAATAGTTAAAGCTCAGAAGGGTAGAGAAGTAGATGGAGTATGAAAGATAAAATAATAGGGAAGAGGCAGGAGTCAAGAAGGGAAGTGAGGAAAAGAAGGGAGACAGTCAAGAGGAGGTGGGAGGGATGGGAGAAGTAGGTCAGAGCATCGAAGGACATCAAGGGAAAAGAAACAGGGTAGAAGCTAGTTTTTATGCACAATGAGGGGTTAAAGGTAAAGAGAGGGTGGGGAGAGGGACGTTAGCCTGGAGTACTACAAGAACAAAGCCAGTGGGTTTGGAAGTACAGTTTGAGTTGTTGTTGGAAGAGAGGTAAGGGTGAGATTAGAGTTAACTCCTTGTATGTACATATGACTGTTCTGTACACTGTTACTTCATGCACGCATAAGGTGTGCATGTGGTATGTATCTGTCATCATGATATGTAATTGTGCATGTGTGATACAGACATTATGAGCAGCTGATGTGTATAAGGGAACTAGTGTACTACTGTACTGTATCATGTGCAAAACAAATGGCACACTTGTGCACACTGACATTACTCTCTTCATATTTCCAGGTCCCTCCCATCTAGCAACGAGGCAGGCCATACATGCTGGTGAGTGTGTTTAACATTACCTGAAAAACAATTTATAATACTAGTAAGAGTAGTGTAACTCTGTCGTATACATGCTGGTGAGTGTGTTTAATAATACCTGCAATACACAGTTTAACAATAGTAAGAGTAGTGTAACACAGTACTGATGTGTGTGTTTACTGTGGGGTGTGCATGTGTGCGAGTGTGCCTGTGCCCATGTGTGCATGTGTGTTTGTGTCCGTGAGTGCATGTGTCCATTTCTGAATGTGTGCATTAGTATTGAAGTGCATCTCTGTCAAATATGTGTTGAGATTGTAATCTGTGTTCCCTGTTTTCCTCCCGTAGGTTCTGGTGCTGCTCTGGTGACCTGCAGCAGGGAACCTGAATCTTGTGCCCCAGGTACTGATGATGATGAAATGTCTGTAATGGTGCAGGAAGGTGTGTCTGGGTCCACCATTGGTCAGCCAATTGACAGTACACAGCTGTCAACCCCTTCAATGCGCACAGTCATCCTGCCGTTACATCCTTTGTCACCATTGTCCCTAGGTGATGGACAGTATGCAGTGGGCATAGATCAGGGAAATGTGGTACCTGTGGTACATGCATCCCCACAAAGCAGCCATGATCAGGGTCCTCCAATGGTACCATGCAGTCACCTGTGGGTTCTCGTGGGGGCATCCGTGGCCGTACTGCCTCTGGCCGACGTGCCCAAGGAGGTATGTCAACCTCCACTATGTTTCGGACTGTTATGCAGGCACAGGCACGTATGGAAAGGTACACCAGACAGGGTCTGAGGGAGCTGAGAGCATGTCACACAGCCATGACAGACGGCATGCGTGACGTTGCGAATGCTATCCGTAACTTCACAGATGTCGTTGACAGATGTTGTGGGGACATACAACAGCTGCTCCACAACCAGATGTCCATGGGCCAGGGCGATGGTGTGCGTTTGCGACGTCGTGGCGTATGCCAGCAACAGCACCAGCTGGCAGTGGCGGACGACAACAGGCCCACTCACACACCTCAAGTGCCAGCACCAGCCCCAGCAATGCTGGGTCTGTGCTGTTATCAGGACGCCCCAGGAGACCACGTGCATGTGGCTCTGGACAGTCCCAACAGGGAACTGTGTCCAGTCAACACATCCCCGCTTCCGATGACAGTACCCAGTCTGGGTTAGTACCGGATACGGCCCGTAGCACCCCTGCCAGGCACAGGTACCGTGTCCGTGCCCACAGACACTGATCTGGATGACCTGACAGGTGCAGTCTGTGGCTGTCCACAAAACCCTGTACATGGCAGCCATTATGTGGGACTGTGTGCGTGCTTACACACATGCAGAAATCTAACACCTAGGGCAAACACACACACACACACTGCACCAACACCGGTACACCCTGTACTGCTGCCCCTCACAAACACACATACACACACATGTCAATTGGTGTTACCAGTGGCTGGCTTGGGCATACCTAACCCACACCCTGTGCATATGATGACACTGTGCCACCTCCTGCATACTACAACATTGGTGCAGGAAAAGGTAAACACGTTGCTGATGCACAGGGTGACTACATAGATGTGTATAAGTAGAAACATGTTGGTAACTGTTCACTGTTCCACTATGATTGTGTGTATATCCCAGCAGTCGTGCTGCAGTAACTGTATGAATGTCCTCAATTGTTATCTGCACCCATACTACTTACCAAGGTGTACCAGCTGCACACCATCACATGTTACCATTG
Source organism: Protopterus annectens (assembly GCF_019279795.1). Classification (NCBI taxonomy): domain Eukaryota; kingdom Metazoa; phylum Chordata; order Ceratodontiformes; family Protopteridae; genus Protopterus; species Protopterus annectens. The sequence continues at coordinate 1,068,227,595 of NC_056735.1, read as the reverse complement.
ACTATGGGAATGCGCATCATGTGTTGTTATGTAGATTCAGCTATATGTATCTGTTCTGTCACACATGCATTTACACACACCCTGATACCCCCACACATGCACATGCTCACCTGCCATTCCCATTATTTATTACTCTACATGAGTAGCTGTCGATACATGACAGGTACACATTTGAGAAGTGCACTATGTTGATTACTACCGATTTCCTCCTCTCTACCTGTACGCACAGGGTGCAGGCAACCTCAGTAGTTCAAAGGTGTAATGTGCATCAGGTACTGTGGTACCCTGATTGCCACATCAAACATGTTTCCCATACGGAAATGCACACACAAACACATTCCACATCCACACACTTGCCACATTCAGGCTTCAAAACACTACCTAGGTATATTGTGGTACATGTGCGTGTTACAGTAGCATGTAACACTATACTGAGTACTGGCAGTTGTCTGTTGTCATGTTCTTTGTATAGAGTAAAAGGATTGTTCATTTATCCTACTTCGTTTTGTGGACATTACTTGAAGAAGTGTTACCTTACATGTGTTATTGGTACCACCACCTTCTCTTTTGTAGTTTTGTATGTATAGGGTGCTGTCAACATCATTGCTTGTTAAGGGAAATGTGCACCCTGCAGTGCATAGCCCCATTTGGCAAAAGCCACATCCCACCCCCACCATTGTGCACACACACTAACCCCACCCACAGTAAAACACATACTTTCCATTTGCAAGATTCAAACCCCTACCTAACTGTGTTATGACAGTAGAGGTAGACACATTAGCAGAGTGTGCTATTTGTATTAGTGGGAGAAATCCTTTCTAATGCTGTACTTAGAGGGTGCTGACATCATCTGTGTATAGGAGGAGGGATGTGCACCCTGTAGTGTGTTCTCCCAGTTGGCAAAAGGCACTTATCCCTCCAAGCATTATGCACACACACAAACCCCACTAATACTAACACACATACATTCCCTTTGCAGGATTCAAACCCCTACTTAACTATGTTATGACACCGGAGAAAGACACATTAGCAGAGCGCGCTATACAAATTACTAGAGGACTTTAATTCAGGTAATATAGTTATAGAGTCCTGACATCATCAGTGTTTCAAAAGGGGAATCTGCATCCTGTAGTGTACTGTCACAGTTGCTAATAGGGGCATTCCCCACACACACATCGATGTGTTCGAGGTTTGCATATGTGGGGGATCCAGTACTCCAGTGTGATTAGTATATGGTTCGATTGCAACAATGAGGGATATACTTCCAGTGGTGAGCATTTTGTACTCATGTTTGTGATGATCAGGTCTAGTATATCTGCCCCTCTTGTGGGAAGGTTGATTACCTATTCCATAGCTAAAGAGTGTCTGATCTATGGGAACCCAAGAGCTTGGGTATTGTGGCTTGTGTAATGTTCACAGTCTATGTTTGGGTAGCTGACGTCACCCAGTATGATGGTGTTTGCAGAGAAATCTATACTCTCCTGTGTGAGCATGAAGGCTGAGTGGGAGTCCTGAGTTTGAGAGGGTGCTGTAAGAGCTCCTCTGTGTCTCTTTCCATGTGGTCCAGGGAGGTACGTCTCAGGTTGTTTGCACCAGCATGGACAATGACTGCCTCATACTTGTACTTGCTGTGGAGTGACCTGTGTGCCTGTGTTATGTGGCACATTCTATCACCCGACAGGTAGCTAAATGTGACCCTCACCTTGCTCAGTCTGGTGGGCGGGACGTCAGTCAGCAGCTCATGTCAAGCATGTTCACACCCCTCATAAATGATGTGGAAACCTTCAAAGGCCCCAGGCCTGTTGAAAATGTGGACCAGACTGCAGATACCTGTATAAAGGCATTCTATGGACACATTCAGGAATGCATGGATCATGCAACCACATATGAAAGCATGACCCAATCCTCCAAAGGCAGACGTCCTGTGTGCCGGACACCAGCCATAAACAAACTATACAATAGAAGGATGAAGCCACTACATGATACAACTAACTCCCAAAATGTGAAGGCATCACTGATGAGTATTAGAAGACAACTACAGGCACTCATACGATTGTCTAAGGCCATCTTTGAGAGAAGATTCCACAAGCCACTGAGGATAATCACAAGGCTTTCTGTAGTTATGTTAGGAACCTGGGTGGTAATACCCAGATATGCTCAGAGGTAATCCAAGATGTCACACGAAATACAAAACACACAGACATTGCCATCATCCTAGTGGACAGGTTCACTGCTACCTTCTCCCCCCCATCACACCAAAAGGGCAAATATGTCTCCCAGCAGAGTGCTGCCCCCCTGACATCACAGATGCTCAGGTAAGAGCTGCCCTCTCCAAAGCAATAAACACTGCATCAATGGGACCAGACAGTGTCCCAGGCTGTGTCCTACATGAACCACAAGAAGAGCTACACCCAGACATAACACTACTGTTCAATCCCAGCCTTACTACACGATATGTGGCCAAAGAGTGGCGTACAGCAACAGTGGTCCCTCTACATTCAGGTGGTGCCTTAACGGATCCTGGACACTATTCGCCCCATATGTCTGAATAGCTTGGTCTGCAAAGCTATGGCAAGGATCATCATGAACCTCACATATATAGATATTGGGAACCTACAGACATGTCACCATACACAGTTTGGCTTTGTTAATGGCAGATCCTGCCTCTCAAACCTGTTTGATTTCTTTGAAACAGTCACCAAGGCCACTGTCAAGGGGAAGGAGGTCTACACAGCCTACCTGGACCTTGCATAAGCCTTTGATACAATACCCTACTTGTGCATTCTAGGGAAGCTCACCAGTGTACATATTAACCCCTATGTCACTATGGAAATTGCACAGTGGCTCAAGGGCAGAACACACATGGTTAGAATTGCTGGAGCCATGTCAGCCTCAAACCAGTTACAAGTGGTATCCCACAAGGCTCAGCCCTGGGAGCTGTCATGTTCATTATATATTTATCATAGGTACAGGCCAACATGGAAGTACTGTGGCTGAGCAAGTTGCAGATGACTGCAAACCGGATGCCATAATCAACTCTCCAGCTAACACATGCATCCTCCAAAAGGGCCTCTTGCAAACACACGACTTGTGCCACAGCCATGGCCTCAAGGTGAATGACAAAAAGTGTATAGTCATCCCCTTTGTCACACACAAAGTGACCACAAAGTACCACATATGTGTTAATCCATTAAGTGCAGATGAAGAAATTATGGACCTTGGGGTACACAGGTTGATAGCATTCTACCATTTGACAACAACATGGACAAAGTGGTTAGAAAAACATTTTATATGGGCCACATCATCAGGATGGGATCCACAAGTAGATCAGGGGAGGACATTGTGCCCCTTTACTCATCCCTCATCATGCCCATAATTGAATATAATGACCCTGTCGGCATGCACCTTACCAGACACCTGCAGCAACTGGAAAGACCACATACGTACCTCGACAAGAGGATCAAAGGGCTCAAACAGATGCCACATACTGACTGGTTAAAGAAACAGCAGCTCTACTCAGTAGCATACTGCCTCTTCATAGGCAATCTGTGCCTGACATATAAAGCAATGTCAAACCCTCACTTAATGGCCATGCTGCACCTCAGAATATCTAGATCCCATCAGGATACACGCTGGAAAGACTTGCACCTCAGGAGTGATATACATAGGACATGCTGGAGGGGCACATTCATAACTCAGAGGCTCCCTTCATTCTGGAATATTATCCCAATAGAGGTTAGGCAGAGTCACTCAGTGACTATCTTCAAGAGTGATATTAATGACTGGATGTGACATTGTAGGGTTACCCTGGGTATCACTTATGTGTCACTGTTAGACAGAGGCACAGTATACTAACCTTGGAAAAGGGCATAGCAAGATAGATTTACGGTGCATGGTGAAAGCCACACACATTCTGGCTAGGTGGATACATGCCCTGGGCAGACATCCCTGTATGAACCTATGGACCTATGTATCTTGTTCACCATTGGCCCTATGTGCTGTTAATCACCAATGCAATCTCAATACTATGGTAGCATGTGCAAAGATCAGTTATCAGTCACCTCTATGGTACAGTTGTGGAATATGTGAGTCATGTAGTAATGTCACAGCTGCCACATGTACACAGTCAACCCTATCCCCTACCCATGGATGTACAACACATGTATGAGATGGAAACACATGGCCAAACTGTGGACTAAGCACTCTGAACCCAGTACTGGCATAACCTGTCAGGTGGCATGAAATACTACAGTGACAGCAATACCAGTCTGATGTGGACCTACACTGACAGCAATACAAGCATGGAAACACACCGGGCCATTCGTGGAGCCTAAGGATAGCATCCTGCATGACTGGCAGACATCTCTGCAGCTGGCACACAGGCATACGTTAGGCCTGCACACAGCACGCATAACACATAGCACACAAATCCTGTGTGCCAAACAAGCACAGTCTGTACAGCTATACAACACTACTGCTGCAGTTGTGTTAGGTACTTTTATTGTCCAGGACAGTGAGGACATGCTCACCAGGCTGGACAAGGTGTAGGTCACAGTGATATGCACATGGGGCACTATGGTCCACCACATAACACAAGCATACAGGTCAGTCAGATGCATGGACACATATGACTCAGTCATTGTCCATGCCACCACAGCTGATGTGGGATGTCCCTCACTGGGATACATGATAGGGAACATGGAAGTGATCACTGAGAAAGTGACACAGGCTGGTAGAACCCTGACCTTGGTTGGCATCAGACCTTCACCAGGGATTCTGACATATTAGTGAATGCTAATGAATTACTGTAGCTACAACACCCTAGCTGAACGGTTCTTAGCATGCGGTCACTGCATTGCTATGGAATAACGTCTTACCACTCCCACAACAGGTGAAAACATGCAGCACCTGTTCATCAACAACAGGTAGACTATATGCCCCAGACCAGGTGTGTATCCCTCACTACTAGGCTGATAGCATCTACATCTCACACTGTATATACACATCCCACATGCAGCACCTGCAAAGAAGACCACAGTCATAATGTTACCCTGTGCAAATACCATGTATTCACATGTGGCAGGCATCACACATGGTAACTATTGAAGGTCACAGGTACATATGTGTATTTGGCACACACATACATCATGTGTGCATTGCCATAACTGGTTTAATCAATGTCATGCATTATTGTGAGAGACAACCCGCACACACGGGCATTCTGTGTGGGCAAAACACACGTGGCATGTCTGTAATCAAAAGCCATAAATAATTGTGATATCGTTTAGAAAGGGGTATGTGCATCCTGTAGTGTGTTTTCCCAGTTGCCAAAAGGGATATTTCTGTCCTACACACTTACCCCCCTTCACACACACTTGCTGGATTCAAACCCCTACCTAACTATGTTATGACACTAGAAACAGACGCATTAGCAGGGTGCGCTATTCGCATTACTGGGAGATTTCCTTTCTCCTGATATACTTATAGGGTGCTGACATCATCAGAGTTTAGAAAGGGGAATGAGCATCCTGTGGTGTGTTTTCACAGTTGCCATAAGGGATGCTCCTTTCATACACACTTGCTGGATTCAAACCCCTACCTAACTATGTTATGACACTAGAGACAGACGCATAGCGGAGCGCGCTATTTGCATTACTTGGAGATTTTCTTTCTCCTGATATACTTATAGGGTGCTGACATCATCAGAGTTTAGAAAGGGGAATGAGCATCCTGTGGTGTGTTTTCACAGTTGCCAAAAGGGATGTTCCTTTCATACACACACACTTACCCCCCTTCACACACACTTGCTGGATTCAGACCCCTACCTAACTATGTTAGGACACTAGAGACGGACGCATTAACAGAGCGCACTATTCGGATTACTGGGTGATTCTTTTTCTCCTGATATACTTATAGGGTGCTGACATGATCAGTGTCTAGAAAGGGGAATGAGCATCCTCTGGTGTGTTTTCACAGTTGCTAAGAGTAACATTTGGACTAAGTGTGTGAGCATGCCCAGTTCAGCCTTCCCATGGCATGTTGTGTGAAAGATGTCTCATTTATCTAAGTGTGTGAGCATGCCCCGTGTGAGCTTTCCATATGTTGAACTCTGCAGCCCATCACATTTGTGGATGAGTGTGACCGTCAACAAATACCTCCAGTTTATGGTTGTGTGTTCTGACCATGTTGTGTAGTTACTGTCCAAATGCTTTTTGTGTGAACACAACAGGGAGTATACTGTGCCTGCAGGTTTTGAATGGGATACTTTGCACACAATTGTTAACATCCGTTCATACTGACCTAACACTGTAGTACTGTATAGTGTAGTGGTTCAGTACTTTCACTGTGGTGGTCAGTATCCTGGGCTTTAGTCCTATCACTGCTTTACATTTCCATAGTGTGCACAACAGCCTGGTTAGGGTCCAGTTGTGCACATCTGCACAAAGGCGGTGCCTCTACGGACCCTGGTAATTACCACCCCATAAGCTTAACAAGTCTAGTCTGCAAAGCTATGGAGAGGATCATAATGGAGCTCATAAACAAAGATATAGGGGACATGCGGACATTGGACCCGTCCCAGTTTGGCTTGGTCAAGGGCAGATCATGCCTTTTGAACTTGGTCGACTTCTTCAAAACAGTCACTAAGGCCATTGCTGAGGGAAGGGCAGTCCATACAGCCTACCTTGACCTTGCAAAGGCTTTTGACACAATACCCCACTCGGGTATTGTAGAAGGACCTACCAACCTAAATGTAAACCCATATGTCACAAGATGGGTTGCAAACTGGCTTAAGGACAGGACCCACAGGGTTAGAGTTGCTGGCGCTATGTCAGACTCCAAGCTGGTCACAAGTGGTGTCCCACAGGGCTCAGTCCTTGGCCCCCTATTGTTCGTCATCTACTTCTCAGAGGTACAGGCCAAGATGGGAGGACTTTGGCTGACAATGTTTGCAGATGACTGCAAACTGGGCGCCATAGTGGACAGTGCATCAGACACGGATATCCTTCAGAAGGGACTCACGGACACTGATAGCTGGTGCCAGAGCCATGGCCTGATGTTAAATGCCAAAACATGTATAGTCATACCCTGCGGGAAAAGCAAGGTAACCCCAAGCTACCATATAGGTGGCAATCCTGTAAGCACAGAGGAGGTTATCATGGACCTGGGGACCCAGGTTGACAGTGGCCTTTCTCCTGACACTCACGTTGCTAACATGGCTAGAAAGACCTTCTACATTGCCCACCTGATCAGGAAGGGATTCACATCCAGATCTAGTGGGGTCATTGTTCCCTTGTACTCTTCACTTATCAGACCAATGATCGAGTACAATGCCCCATTCTGGATGTATCTCACCTGACATCTGCAGCAATCAGAGAGACCCCAAAAGTCCCCCACCAAAAGGATAAAGGGTCTCCAACATCTGTCATATGCTGCCAGATTGAAGACACTCCAGAGGTGACATGTGCCTGACATGCAAGGCCATGTCCAACCAGGAAGTAATGGACATGCTCCACCTCAGAATTGCCAAATCCACCAGAACCACTAGGGCAAGTGACTTAAACCTTAGCAGGGATATAAGTAGGACATATTGGAGGGATAGATTTATCACTCAGAGACTCTCTATGCTGTGGAATACAATCCTGGTCCATGTGAGGCAGAGCACCTCACTGGCTCTGTTCAAGGGGAATCTTTACCTGTGGATGGGAGATCATAGGTTTACCCCGGGGACCGTCTCTGTGCCACTGCTGGACAGAGGCACGACAAAGTAATGGACACAGTATTGTTTCTATATAAGGGGTGGTGTATGCCACAAAACTCTGGGCTGGGCTTATACCTGCCTTAGGGCAGATAGCCTAGTATAAACCTATGAACCTATCTGACCATGTTGCATTTTGTTCGGATATGAACTACTTACAACAGCCTCATCCAACATCAGTAGTGTATTCCACAACATAGGTGTACATTGGCAAACACTACCGCTGTGCCCTAGGCCATTTCTAATGCTAGTCTGAGAGTGTGTTTGTCCTTTGACACATTGTAAGTGTAGTTTGCCATGACATATGTCTTGTGTAGTATACTGTGCCTCTGTCTACCTGTGACGTAACATTGATACCCAGGGTAAACCTACCGTCTCCCATCCACTCATTAAGATTCCTGTTGAGGAGAATCAATGAGTGACTCTATGGATAACCTGTACTGGTCGTTTACTCATGCGTGGGGGTGGCTTCTGTGTTATGGATAATGCAGTACAGCTTGTCCTATGTATGTCAGTGCTGGGGTTCAGGTCCCTCATGTGCATAGCTCACTGCCATTCAGATTGTACAAGGTGCAGCATGTTCATTGATTCCAGCTTGGACATGGCTTTCTACATCAGGGACAGCTTGCGTCTGGGTGGCCAGCATGGCAGTGTGTGGAGTTGCACTCTGTTTAATCAGGCAACACATTACATGTGTTCAAGCTCTTTGATACTCCTGGTGAGGTACTGTTGTGGACTTTACAGTTGATGGAGGTGTCTGCTGAGGTACACCCCACAGGGGCTGTTGTGGTCATTTGTAATGCTGATTAAAGATAACTGCAGAACCACAATGACCTCCCCTTATCTAGATGTCATAACCTTCATGATTAGGTTGGTATATGGATTGTTTCTGTTAACACTACAGCCACATGTTTGTCCTATGCAGGATATCTATCCCCTTGTGTACCCAGGTCCGTCATTACATGTGATGTATGTATTGGGTTAACACCTATGTGGTAAATGGTGGTCACTTACTGTATATCCACAGAGGTTGACTATACAGTTGTCTCCATTTCACATGCTGACATGGCTATGGCACCGGTTGTCTGTTTCTATGTGGCCCTTTTGTGGGACACTTGTGTCAGCTGGAGTGTCAGATATGTTAGGCGGTTTGTAGTCCTCTGCAAACATGTTCAGGCACAGTCCTTACATGTTGGCCTGTACCTATGGGGCATATATACCAGACGGGATAGGTCCCAGGACCAAGCTTTGTGGGATGCCTGTTATATGTGGTTTGTAGTCTGACATGGCTACAGCATGTCTGGCCATGTCAGTTTTGTCGTTGGTCTGGTTTGCAACCCCTCTAGTGACATTGGGGTGTATATTTAAGCTGGTGAGCATATCTATATTGAACACGTAGGGTATTGTATGGAAGGCTTTGCAAGGTCCAGCTACACTGTGTGGGCCACATTGCCCTCATCAGTGACCTCAATCACTGTTTCAACTGAGTCACACATGTTTAGGGGGGGTCTGCACTTCATAAACCCACACTGGCTAGGGTCGGGTGTCAATAGATCCCCAATATCGTTATGTCTGTGGTACATGCTGATCCTTACCATAGCTGTGCAGACCAAGCTTCTCAGGAATCTGTGGCGGTTGTTTTTAGTATCCATTCAGGCGACACCTTTCTTGAGAACACCCACTGTTGTTGTACACTGCTCTTTGGGTACATATCCTGTGGTAAGGCTGACATAATGTCAGGGAGGCAGCGATCTGCTGGGAAAGTTATTTGGCATTATGAGGGGGGGGGGTTTGCACTGCACCTGTCAGGATGTATGTTGGCAATACGTGTGTGTGTGTTTGGTATGTTGTTTGTAATATTTGTGTGATCCAGAGCATATCCAGGAATTCACAACACGCTTACTACCATCAGTTGCAGCAGCCTTGGAGTTATCCTTAGTGTTCCGTACAATTTGTATCATAGTACGTTCATGGGTTCATACTAGGCTATCCACCCTAGGGCATTTGTAAGCATAGCCACAGTGCATGTGGCCTTTGCCACCCCTTGCTATGTGAATATTATGGCCACTTATGATTTACTTAGCTGTGCCTCTGTCTGGACATGACACAGTAAAGACCCCCAGTGTACATCTACAATTATCCATCCATTTTGCTAACTTCCTGTAGAAGAGTGTCAGTGAGGGGCTCTGCCTAACATGTAGTGGTATTCTGTTCCAGGGTGTGGAGAGACTCAGGGTTAGGTATCTGTCCCTCCAGCACATCCTATTTGATTATATGTTAAGGTTGACATCTCTGACTCACACAGCTCCGATGGCTTTGGGTTTTCTGGGGTGGAGCATGTCCATTACTTCTGTGTTGCACATGGACTTGTACAACAGACATACAATGCATCTGTGTTGGCAGTATGTGACTGCATTCGGCTGTGGTGTCTACAGCTAGGTGGCATATGAGATATAGTTGAGACCCTTTCTGACTCTTGCTGTGGTACCTTTGAGGTCTTTCTAACTGCTGCAGGTGCCAGGTAATGTACATCCCAAATGAGGCATTGTATTACAATATGGTCTGATAGGGGAACAGTATAGGGGCACAATGACCTTTGTTGACGTAGATGTGACTCCTTTCATGATACAGTGTCCAATATAGACAGTCTTCCTAGAAAAATTGGCGATGTGGCTGTCACATGACAGGTGACTGTCCACTTGTGTCACTAGGTCCCTGATTACTCCTTCCACACATAATGGTTTACCACCTATGTGGTAATTTGTGTGTACCTTGTTTTGTATTTGGTGGTACATTCATCCTGTCCACTGTCTTCAGGACAGTGGAGTTGGGTTCCTGTGTGTGACAGTGTGGTCTGTAGCATGCTACAGACTGTACAGCAGTCTTGCGTACAGGTAGTTGCACATGGGTGGACTGCAATGACATAGGCATTGTCAGTTAACTGGACGTATGGCTGTCTGTGCTGAATACGGATACTCACCCTCCTTTTATGTTTTGTTACAGGTTTTGTGGCCATAACACATGATATGTGGTATTACCTGGTAGTGCTGGTGTGCTCTCACAAGGCTTGCAGCAGGTGTGTATCACTGGACTGACATCAATGTTCTCCATACTGGGGAGGGCCTCAGGAGCATACATATTGAGGTTTACACATCTGGCATTGATCAGTATTACCCTTCTTTTTCTTTCCAGTTTTGTTTTCTATGGTGGTGGGTTGCTCTTTTCGTCCTTGCCTACGGGAGGATCTCTGTAGTTTGCAAAAGCCTTAGGCAATATCCAGACACTCATGGGTAACAGGTGCAAGCCATCCCTGGGACAGCAGCATGTCTCACTATGGAGTCACCTATTACAACTGTATCAGGCATGTTGTTTCTCCTTCTGTCCTGTGACTGTTTGGCACACCAGCTTTGTGTACTATGTGTTACATGTGCTATGTCTGGAGTTTGTTTTATTGGGTGTCTGCTTTGGAGGCTTGTGTTGGTGTTGTGTGCTTGTAATTAGGGCCTCTGGGAATGTTTTTGTGTTTATGTGTTTGGTTTACAGTCGTTGTAGGTCTATGTGGGACTGGGTTTGTGGTGTATGTGGTTACCTTGTCCTCCTGACTAGTTTTGACAGTACTGATTTGGGGGTGCTCAGGCCCCGGTTTGGCTACCTGGTTGCTTCTATCACATACATTTGTAGTTATTGGGGTGAGTTGTTGTTGTGTGTGTACTTGGACAGGTGTCACATTGCCACTGGATTCACAGATTCTACTTGTTTTGCCTGGCCTTAGTGGATTGTATGTGTGGACACATTTTATTGCCATACTAGTGATCACTGATTACTTCACTTTTCATGTTAGATCTATCATGTGGTAGCTTCCTCATTCTCTTCAATGGTTTAGTAATTTATGGTGTCCAGCATGCCAGATGCCTGGGTGTATGGCATTGTGTCTTGTTGTTTGTGATTGCTGACTCCAAGCACTCTTGGCTGTGTTCCTGGTATGCCTGTATAACATGTTCTGCAGTGTGTCCCATATTCTGGACCTGCACAGGGCTTTTCATGGATTCCACATTGGTTTGTAGGGGTGCATGCTATGCTTTATACATGTGTTTCACTGTGGTAGTCTGGCCAGGGACTGGTGTCGTGATGTGTGACTACAGTGTGCTTACTCTATGGTCTGGTATTACCAGTGAGGGATACACTTCTCATCTTGGCATCCAGTACACATATTTCTGATTATCACATCCAGTATGCTTACCCCTCTTGTGGAAGTGTTACATTTTGCATGTCTGTTTTGTTTGATGGATTCTGGGAAATTGTCTACACTTGTGTCAGTGCTAGTATAATACAAAGAGTATAGTGACATACACCTCAAAAGCTGACTTCACACTTCTTTGGACTGAGATGGTATCCGTTAAGCCCACTGGGCCAGTGGAAACCACAACACACAATGGTGACTCCTTCACAGACACTTTCTACGGACATCTCTGAGATAGCATGGACCATGCAATCACTAATAGAAACATGACCCTCTCCACCAAGGGAATGTGGCCTGTCTGGTGGACCCCAGCCATAAACAGACTGTATAACAGATGAAGGATACTAATGCAAGACAGAGCTACATCTCCTAAAGGGAAGGCAGCTGTGAGCAGCACTAGTAAAAAGCTACATTCTCTCATAAAGACATCCAAGGTCAACTTAGAGACATAAACACCAGAGACGATAGAGATAACCACGCTGCCTTCTTCAGTTATGTCAGACACCTGGGTGGGAACCCTCAGATATGCTCTGAGTTGGTACACAACAACATATATTTCAGTGACCTGACAGATATTGGCAACATTCTGGCAGACAGGTTCAGTGCAATTTTCCCCCTCCCTCACCCCCAACAGAAGATAGTTATCACAGATGAATGTAACCTCACTGTCATCTCAGATGTCCATGTGAGAGCCGCACTCAGCAAAGACAAGAACACAGCATCATTGGGACCTGATGGTATCCCCAGTTGCGTGCTATGTGAACTCCAGAAGGAGCTAAACCCGTATATACAAATGCTATTTAACCTTAGCCTTGCTACAGGATATGTACCTGAACACTGGCATACAGCAACAGTGGTTCCACTCCGCAAAGAAGATGTCTCCACAGACCCTGGGGACTACCACCACACAAGCTTAACCAGCCTTGTCTGCAAAGCTATGGAAAGAGTCATTATGGAGCTCTTAAACAGAGACATTGGTGACCTACAGACCCTTGATCCCACCCAGTTCAGCTTTGTACAGGGCAGATCCTGCATTTTGCACATGTTTGACTATTTTGATACTGTCAGTAGGGCCATTGATGAGGGCTACGCGGTCCACACAGCCTACCTGCACTTGGCTAGGGCCTTTGACACAATACCCCACTCAGGCATCATAGACAAGCTCAACAGCTGAAATATCAAATCATATGTCACAGGATAGTTTGCAAAATGGCTAGGAAACAGAACCCATGACGTCGACATTGCAGGTGCCTTGTCAAATTCAAAGCCAGTCACACGTGGTGTCCCACAAAGATCTGTCCTGGGACCCGTCTTATTTGGCATTTCCTTTTCAGATGTGAAAGCAAACATAGGAGGGTTGTGGCTGACAAAGTTTGCAGATGACTGCAACCTAGGCACCATATGTGAATACATCAGCTAGCACACACATCCTACAGAATGCCATCACAAAGACAGATAGCTGGTGCCAGAATTACGACCTGAAACTGACTGCAACTGATGTGTGGTCATCCCCTTTGGGATGAACAAAGTACACACAAATCAATACATAGACAGCAATCCACTGAGCACAGAATACAAATCAGACACCTGCGGACACATGTAGATAGTGACATCTCATTTGACACCCATGTTGCCAAAGTGGTTTGAAAGACTTTCTATCTTGCCCACCTTATCATGAAGGGTTTTCCATCCAGATCACAGGAGGTCATTGTACCACTATACTTCTCCCTTATCAGGCCCATGATTGAATACAAAGCCCCATTTGGTATGTACCTCACCCAGCACTTGCAACAGCTGGAGAGACCCCAAAAGTACCTTACCAAGGAGATCAGGGGTGTACAACACATGTCATATGCTTCCAGACTAAAGGAAATCCAGCTTTATTCAGTGGCATACTGCATACTTACAGGTGACCTATGCCTGACATACAAGACCATGTCCAATCAGGATGTGGTGGACATGCTCCACTGCAAGCAATCCAAATCCACCAGAACCATGGGAGCTGAGGATTTGAACCTCAGCACATACATGTATGGGACATGCTGGGGGACAGAGTCATAACTCACAGGCATCTCACACTCTAGCAGAGTATCCCAGTTCATGTTAGACAGAGTCCCTCACTGACTCTCTTCAAGAGAAGTCTGGACAACTGGATGTCGGATTGTAGTTTTACCCCAGGGGTCCTCCCTGCGTCACTACTAGACAGAGGCACAGTCAAGGTATTCAATTATGTACGGGGGTCATAATGTGTCACTACTAAGTGAGAGGCACAATATTTGGAATCTATTCTGTACACGTATTACCACTATAAGGGGTGGCAATAGCCACATCACTATGGCTAGGCTTATAAATGCACTAGGGCAGATAGCCTAGTAGTAAACTATGCAACTATGACACTATGGTGTATGTGTAGGTATTGTCAGTCAAGCGATATAATGTGGTTTGGGGGGCTTGATATCTTCCTGTCTTCCAACAGTTTGTTGTCTATTCCTTCTGGCATGTCAAGGGATCAGTTGCTAGTGTCCTCTCCTGCTCAGCTGGTGAACCTGGGAATATTGAGGCAATGTTACAATTGACGCATGTACACAGACAACCCTCTCCTTCTCCCACAAAACACAAATGCATGCAAGAGATGCAACTATATAGCCAACCTGGAGGCTGAGCTCTCTCAACATAGGACTGGCAGGACCAGAGAGGAGGAGAAGGTGACCACACACACACACCACAAACCCAGTCTCACATAGCACTATCACACCTTCAAATCATAAACATAAACACACAAAGACATACTTGGAGGCTCTGATCACAGATCTACCATACCAGCAGAGGCCACCACAGCAGACACCCAAACAACTGCCTCCACAGGGCACAGCACATGCAACACATAGACCACAGAGTCAGTGTGCCAAACATTCACAGCCCTTAAGGCCAAACACAATGCCAGACACACTCGTCATAGGTGACTCCATAGTCAGACACACTGACGTCCCGCTCACCAGATTGAGTAAGGAGAAGGTCACAGTAAGCTGCCTTATTGGGTGCTGGGATCCACCACATAATGCAAGCACTCAGGTCACTCAACTGCAAGTACAAGTATGACTCAGTCATTGTCCATGCTGGTGTGAACGACCTGAGATGTACCTCCCTGGACTACATAAAAAGAGACATAGAGGAGCTCTCTGCTTATGTAGCCCAGCAGGTATGACCCTGACCTTGAGCAGTATCCTACCTTCACCAAGAATGATGCCACAATACAGAGACAAGATGATCAGCTGTAATAGTTGGCTTAATCTATGGTGTCATTCAAAGGGGATCCAATGTCCGTCTGCCTGGGATGACATGCTGGACAAGCCACGCTGATTCGCAGGGGACGGCTTGCACCTGTCACCCTTGGGCTTCCGGAATTTGGCTCAGGATCTTGCAACCCCCATTGTGCCTTTTTTAGGCAAGGCTCAGATTCTAAACCTACCAACCTAGAACACAAAAAAGGAAGTAAACTAAGGGTGATGCTGCTCAATGCCAGACGTCTCAACCTCAAGATGCACGCACTCAAAGCCCTTCTCAGTATGGGGAACATCGATGTCTGTGCTGTGACTGTAACCTGGTTCAAGGCTCCTGACAGCACCCCAGCAGTATCAGGTGTTACCTCATATCATGCGTTCCGGCCCCAAAATCCAGACAACACCAAGAAAGGAGAGTGGGTGTCCACATTCATCAAGGACACCCTCACCTCAAGGTTGGTGCCAACACACGATGCATCGGAGACCATCCAGGTGCAATTAGCCGTAGGCAAGACTGCTCGGCAGTTTGTAGCAGGTTACAAGCCTCCCTCTCAAACTCAGGAACCTCACACAGCTTTCCTGGAAACACTGGAGGGGATAAATGTATCTCCAAACACCATCATACTGGGTGATTTCAACTATCCCAATATAGACTGGGATCACTAATCAAGCCCTAATCAAGCCCCAACACTCTAGGCCAAAGGTTCCTAGAGTTCATAACCTCAAATGCCATGGAACAACTAGTCACCATCCCCACAAGAGGAGACAACATACTAGATCACATCATCACAAACATGGGGTCACAATGTTCAACACCAGAAGTATACCCATCATTGGTGAGATCAAATCATAAACTAATCTCACTGGAAGTCCACATCCCACCCCCACCCCAGATAAAGAACACCACAGTGAAGAACTTCTCAGAAGCCAACTTCACACTTCTAAAGACTGGTGTGGTCTCTTTCAAGGCCCCCAAGCCAGCGGAAACCATTACCCAAGCCGCTGAATCACTTACAAATGCCTTCTACCCGCACCTCCAGGACTGCATGGTTCAGGCAATCCCACACAAAACAAAGACTCTTTGTACCAAAGGCATGCGTGCAGTCTGGTGGACCCCAGCCATAAACATGTTCTACATCAGAAGGAAGGTGCTACTACAAGGTAGAGCAAATTCTGTAGAAGGGAAGACACCCCTGCTCATTATGCGTAAAGAACTGAGATCTCCCATAAAATCATCCAGGGCACATTTTGAGAGAAAACTCGCTAAGGACTCAGAAAACAATCATGAGGCCTTTTTTAGCTATGTTGGAAACCTGGGAGGTGACTCCCAGATATGCTCAGGATTAGTTCATAATGATGTAAAGATCACTGAACCTACAGACATTGGCAACATACTGGCTGACAGGTTCAGTGCATATTTCTCCCCCCCCCCAAAGGGAGGGATATCTATACCAGGGGATTGTAGCCCCCCAAACATCTCAAATGCTCAGGTGAGAACTGCTATATCCAAGGCGTGAAACACAGCATCCATGGGACCAGATGGTGTCCCCGGTTGTGGGCTCCACGAACGCAATGAGGAATTGAACCCGCAGTTAGGGCAGCTGTTTAATCTTGGCCTCACCTCAGGATACGTACCCAAGGAGTGGCGTACGGCAACGGTGGTCCCACTTCACAAAAGTGGTGCCTCCACTGACCCCGGACACTACCGTCCCATCAGCTTGACAAGCCTGGTCTGCAAAGCTATGGAGAGGATCATAATGGAACTCATGAATGAAGACATAGGGGACTTGCAGACTTTGGATCCAACCCAGTTTGGCTTTGTCAAGGGCGATCATGCCTTTTAAACTTGGTTGACTATTTCAGAATGGTCACCAAGGCCATTGACGAGGGCAAAGCAGTCCACACAGCCTACCTTGACCTGGCAAAGGCTTTCGATACAATACCCCACTCGGGTATCATTGACAAACTCACCAGCTTAAATGTAGACCCATATGTCACAAGATGGGTTACAAACTGGTAAGTGACAGCACCCACAGGGTCAAGGTTGATGTCGCCATGTCACACTCAAAGCCTGTCACATGTGGTGTCCCACAGGGCTCAGTCCTGGGCCCACTTTTGTTCGGCATCTACTTTTCAGACATACAAGCAAACACAGGAGGATTATGGCTGACAAGGTTTGCAGATGACTGCTAACTGGGAACCATAGTTGACAACCCATCTGACACAGACATCCTTCAGACGGGTCTCATAGAAACGGATAACATGATTTGGCCATTGGCATGCTTAATGAAACACATGCACCCTTTATTTGGAGCTGACATAGCTCCGTTTTCATTTTTGCAGAATTGTACTCAGTTGTCAGCTGAGTACATTTCTGCAGCTAACACGTCCGTTACATGGACTGGTTTGGGCTTCTTGGATCACTCAGATACATCATTTGCATATCTTTCAGCTGCAAATGAGGTATTGAGCATTTCCACGCCCAGTCCGTGTAAGAGACGTGTTAACTGTCTCTTACACGGAGATTTAGGCTGTTCCTGAATCGGGAGGCTTATACGGAGGCTTACACTACTCTTAAACTCCGTGTAAGCCTTCCTGAATCTGGCCCTTTATATATTTGCTGACTTTGATTGCTGTTTCCTCATCTGTTCTGAAACTGGTCCCCCTTATTCTTGTGGTGGTGTTAATGTGTATAAAACTGGTCTAACATGTTTTGTGTTTTCTGGATGTTTCAATGCTTGCTGATTTAAAAATACACCTTATTTATAAATTCCTCCATACACTGTTAGAATTTCATTGTGTCCTGACTAGAGTGCTTTTTAAACAATCTGATAAGTATATTCCTTTGCACTTTATCTTTTCAGAGTTCTGCATTGTCTTAAATGTTTGCCTGACTGATAAATATATTTTTGGCACTTTATATTTTCAGAGTTCTGCATTTTCTGACTTTGTTTGCACTTTTCTCATCTGTTCTGAAACTGGTTCCCATCCTATACCTGAAGTGGCATAAATGCTTATAGAACTGGTCTAAAAGCTTCTGTATTATCTGATTGTTTCAAGGCTTGGTGATTTAAAAATGGTCCCTATTTGTAAATTCCTGCCTACACTTTTAGAATCTCCTTGTGTTCTGATTGGTGTGCTTCTCAAACTATCTGATAAGTTTATTCCCTGGCACTTTAACTTTTCAGAGTTCTGCATTGTCTTAATTTTTTGCCTGACGGAATTATTTTATTTATTTGCTGACTTTGTTTACTGTTTTCTCATTTGTTCTGTAAATGGTTCCCCTCTCTATTCCTGTTGTGGTATAAATGTTTATAAAACAGGTCTAACAGCTTTTGTGTTATCTGATTGTTTCAAGGTTTGCTGTTTTAAAAATAGTCCCTATTTGTAAATTCCTGCATACAGTGTTAGAATCTCCTTGTGTTCTGACTGGATTGCTTCTCAAACAATCTGATAAGTATATTCCTTAGCATTTTAACATTTCAGAGTTCTGCATTGTCTTAATTTTTTGCCTGACATAATTAATTTATATATTTTCTGGCTTTGTTTGCTGTTTTCTCATTTGTTCTGAATCTGGTTCACCCCACCCCATTCCTGTGGTGGTGTTAAACTTTATAAAACTGGTCTAAAAGGTTTTCTGTTATCTTATTGTTTCAAGGCTTGCTGATTTAAAATAGTCCCTATTTGTAAAGTCCTGCATACACTGTTAGAATCTCCTTGTGTCCGAACTGGAGTGCTTCTCAAACAAGTTGATAAGTACATTTCTTGGCACTTTCACTTTTCAGAGTTTTCCATTGTCTTAATTTTTTGCCTGATGGAATTATTTTATATATTTGCTGACTTTGTTTGCTGTCTTCTCATCTGTTCTGAAAATGCCCCCATTCCTGTGGTCATGTTAAAGTTTATAAAACTGGTCTAACAGCTTTTGTGTTATCTGATGGTTTTAAGGCTTGCAGATTTAAATATAGTCCCTTTTTTAAATTCCTGCATCCACTTTTAGAATCTCCTAGTGTTCTGTCTGGAGTGCTTCTCAAACAATCTGATAAGTATATTCCTTGGCATTTAAACTTTTTGAAAGTTCTGCATTGTCTTAATTTTTTGCCTGACGGAATTATTTTATATATTTGCTGACTTTGTTTTCTGTTTCATCATCTGTTCTGAAACTGCACCCCCCCCTTATTCCTGTGGTGGTGTTAAATTTTATCAAACTGGTCTAACAGCTTTTGTGTTATCTGTTTTTTTCAAGGCTTGCTGGTTTAAAAATATTCCTTATTTGTAAATTCCTGCATACACTGTTATAATCTCCTTGTGTTCTGACTGGAGTGCTTCCCAAAAATCTGATAAGTATATTCTTCATCATTTTTACTTTTAAGAGTTCTGTATTGTCATAATTTGTTGCCTGATGTAATTATTTTATGTATTTGCTAGCTTTACTGTTTTCTCATCTGTTTTGAAACTGGCCCCTCCCTCCATTTCTGTAGTGGTGTTAAGGTTTATAAAACTGGTCTAACATATTTTGTGTTATCTGGTAGTTTCAAGGCTTGCTGATTTAAAAATAGTCCCTATTTGTAAATTCCTGCATACACTGTAAGAATCCCCTTGTGTTCTGATTGGAGTGCTTCTCAAACAAGCTGTTGAGTATATTCCTTTGCTCTTTAACTTTTCAGAGTTCTGCATTGTCTTAGTTTTTTGACTGACAGAATTATTTTATATGTTTTCTGACGTTGTTTGTTTTTTTTCCTCATCTGTTCTGAAATTGTCTCACCCCCCATTCCTGTGGTGGTGTTAAAGTTTATAAAACTGGTCTAACAGCTTTTATGTTATCTGATTGTTTAAAGGCTTGCTGATTTAAAAATAGTCCCTATTTGTAAACTCCTGCATACACTGCTACAGTCTCCTTGTGTTCTGACTGGAGTGCTTCTCAAACTGTCTGATAAGTATATTCGTCGGTACTTTAACTTTTCAGAGTTCTGCATTGTCTTAATTTTTTGCCTGAT
>NC_056735.1:1068169821-1068202321 GCF_019279795.1 Protopterus annectens | reverse complement strand
TGTATTCAACGGATGAAAATGAGGTAATTGTCAACCACTTGGCACACCACTACCAGATGCTCTTTGGGAGGGCAGCCCATGAGCAGCAGGAGCAGACCGCCCTGTGGAACGATCTAGTCCACAGGGTCAATGATGTTGCCCTGCATAACCGGCATCATTGGAGCGACCTGCTCCCCAGTGCCTGTTGGCATGCTTCTGCAGCCTAGGGGATCACCTCACAATGGGGGGGGGGTCATGCCATCCATCCCCCTCTAACACGTGTTGAGGAGCTCCTCGCCAGCTTCATGGCACCTGCCCACCCGCACATGCAACAACTGATGGAGACCATAGTGGAGGTGGGTGCTACCCACACACTGGGTGAGGAGCATGCAGGTAAGGCCATAGGGCACATCAGTAGACCACTGTTGTATATGCATCTGCACCTATACAGGTAGATCGTGCATATGTGAGATGTCATATATACAGTCTGTTGCTGCATAGTAATAATACACAGATGTGCATAAGCTGTAGTATTGTGGACTTGTACTGTTGATGTACTGAAATGCTGCACCTACCCTGTAGCAATGCCACAGCTGTGGCTACCGGCATCACATCTCTCACACTTATGTAGGGCACTCTGGTATACCTCCAAGGCAGCAGCAGCCTGTAGCTGGTGAGTATGGTTTATGTTCATGCTTGCCAATACACTGATCATGTAATGGCTATGGTATATTCCATGCACGCATCTATTACACCTACCCATAATGCATGCCGTAAGTGTTCACATACTGTTGCTGTTAATTGCACTGCATCACAGTGGTGACCATGATGGTGTATCTGAATGGTATGTCATACACCTGCAATATAACTAACATACTGTCATTGCAAAATGTGTCCACAGGGATGATCATGATGGTGGGACACATGGCCTACTGTAGGGACATGTGTGAAACATCACCCATATACAGTGCTACAACAGTGTATATACCAGTATTACAATGGCAACTGTTACAGATATACACTATGGCATATCATAATATTGTGGTCCACAACCCTTAAAATCTGCAATGTGGTCCCAACATGAGCAATGAGTGTGTAATACAGAATTGTAGGTTAGGGCAGCAAATATGGGGAATACATGTCTTCACAAACACTGGAAGCATATGTGTGCATACACTCCAGATAAAATATAGTGGAAGCAGCTGTTGAGGTACTAACTGCATGCATTTGTCATGGAAATGCACCTTTCAGCAAGTACACATCCCCAATGTTACACCACATATTGGTCTGCTTTCCAAGACATTTGGCCATCAAATGTGCACACTTACCTGCAACAGAGGCAGGCGTAGCTTGCACACATCTTACATGACACGGTATGGGCCCCATATCCAACAGGTAGCACCCATGAGCTGGACATGTAGTCATACCTCACCATAGCATATGCCATGGCAAACAGTGCAGACATGCATTTATGTGGCAAGGATGTATGGGACAGGAATGATGTAGGAAATAAACAGATGGCCATCCAAGACAAATGATGTCACATGTAGCAAACTGGTCATGCGGGCTGACCAGTAACATGCCACAACACTGAAGGGGTTGCAGGAATGTCCAAGTACTGGCTGTGCAGTACCCGTGTCAGCAATTGCCTGGACTCTGCAAGCATGTGGCCAATGGGTTAAGGTAATCAGATGTGACAGTTGCACCACAGGAAACATCAGCCAGGCCTCTCTACAGGTAGTGTATGCATAACAGAAGTGGTTCTTAACAGTCATGCTTTGCAATATCTACTGGTTTACCATGACCACATTGGAAACCTACAGACAGTATCATGTAAGATACATGTGTTGCACAAACAACGCCTCACCCCACGTCAGGGCCATCATCCCCATCTGCATGGTGTTGGTGCCAGTGTACACCTGTATGTTTGACATTCATTAGCTGGGACTAGGCTGTTACACATAGTGTTCAGTGTTTGGGACACTGCAAACTGACACACATCTGTAGGCCATAGTTGTCAAGCATCTGCAAAAAGGCTGAAGGTAAGGAGGGGTGTCATCATGACACACCAGTCCACTGCAGCAGGGATCCTAAGGAAGCTATGAATGGCTGTATCTACACACAGTCAGGTTCAGGAACTGTGGCAGATGTAACCCTGACTCCACAGCAATAGTGGCAGCAGTGTGTGAACTCCAAGGGATGTGTACATGAGTTGAACTTGCAATCATGCAGAGTTGGGGGGCATGTGTAGGGCAGACTGGCCATATACTAACAACTGCAGATGGCCCATGATAGTATACCCCTACCAGGAATAGTGACTGCTAAAGTACACGTTACAGTAGCTGCAGCAAACTGTCATGATATGGGCGTACACACATATGCACCCACAAAGTGTATGCATCGCATTCAACATCAGCACAACTAACACATTTGTTAGACACTGCATTTGAATCCACAGGACAGATGTCACATATCAGGCTCATGTAATGTTAACATATGCAGTGATGTGATCCCATGGCATATTAAGGAAGAGGGTGCCATATCAATAAGGGTGTGTACACTCCTCATAGCCACGGTAAGGTATAACGGTTGTCAGTGTAATAGTATCATATTGGTCATACATGCACTGCTGATGTTGAGATCTGTAAATCAGACATCAGGCATTCACAAATTACATCTGTCCACATATCATCCTAGGTATGTGTTGGACAAACACATAGAGGCTGTAAGCATTAGAGCAGACATAACTGACACAGTAATACACATTCAGCAATGGTGTGTACACCTGTGAGTTATGGTGCATAGTACATGGGAGGGAGCAGAAAAGGTGCACAGCAATACTGCGTACATGAGTGCAGTGTTTTCCAGGGGAAGGACCATCACTTACTAACATAGGCCATGCATCACACATATGTATACTGTTGCTAGCAAGGATTGACTATTGCTACACTGCATGCTGTTGTTTACCATATGTTATGCATGTTGGCAGATGGGTAATGGGAGGTCTGTGTGTACTATCCTTGTGCAACCTCATCTGTAGGTATGTGTGTGGCTGGGGGGAGATTTTTGTCTGTAAGTGAAATCTGGCGGAGTGGAGGGGGTTGATACATGTAGACTGTGTGGGTGCATGTGTGTGTGTTTGTGTGGGTATCCATGTATGCACATGTGTGATTGCGGGGTGTTCATACGTCAGTACTTCCCTTTGGAATCATGCAGTACATGGATATGGACTGACACATGAGACACCAGGAATACTTGTCTGATATGTAATCTCAGGACAGCTGATAGTATAATAATTTCTGTAGCATGGAACATGCATTGGGAGGGACACTAGACACCAGGTATACTGTTAAAATTTCAATCAGCAGAAGGGTGAATGACTACCCACGTATGCAGTACTACAGATGTATTGGGGAATTACTAGACAACACCAGGGAGTATATCCATATATTACTGTTGTCCACATAATAAGTCAGTTGAGCAGCAGATCTTGCATCTACTGAGCAATAGTTATGTATGACACTCCAGTGCAGGACATTATTGAGTGAACGTAGTAGCCCCTAACATATGGGGGCCATGCTCATGATGTTGAGACATACCTAGGGTGAACACTGGATGACAGCAGTGAGGCCTTGTAAAACCTATTCCTATCAGGTCAAAGAGTTAATGGAGTAATAGGTCATATATTGTGATCACTTGTCTAGGCATTTAGAAGAATGATACGTTAATGGGTGGTATTAATGAGTGTATGTTACCAAGTGTGATGCAGGATGGGGAACTTATGTGAATAAACTTGGGACTTTCTGTAAACTCAGTGACAGGTAGGTATTATGGTGGAATTTCAGTGTGTGTGTGTGTGTGTGTGTGTGTGTGTGTGTGTGTGTGTGTGTGTGTGTGTGTGTGTGTACTGTTATGCAGTGCCATACAGGTCTTAATGTGTGTTTCTTCTTTTCCCCTCACAGGTGGAAAGGTGGGTAACGGTCCCTTCTGCATGCAATCTGATGTTGGTGTCCATACAGACACCAAAAATGATAATAGGACTGTTGAGGCACAGGCGGGGTTGTCAGAGGCTGAAACTGTGGTATCATTTGAAATCCCCATGTTAGCCACCCTAACCCCACACACAGTCACAGTGCCTATAGATACACCATCACCAGTGGCCATAGCAGAGGGACAGTTGGTAGTTGGTGGCAGTGCACAGGAGAGTGTGATATCTATGCCTGCTGTGTCTGGACACAGCAGGCATATCCAGATGTCCAGCAGGGCAACACATAGGCAGATATACTGGGGTGCTTGTGGGAGGGCCACTGGTCATCATGCCCCTGGCAGAAGTGCCACAACTGGTACCACCAAATGCATGTTTCAGACTGTCATTGGGGCAGAGGCACACATGGAACTGTGCACCAGACAGAGTCTGAGGCTGCAAAGGGCTGCTCTCTCATCTGTAAGTGACAGCTTCCATGAACTTGTAGGTGCCCTCCATGATTCTACCAAGGTAATGAATAGATGGTTGGGAGAGATGGTGGACCTCATCAACTGTAGATTGTCTGTGCTTGAACGTGTGGTGGGAGTGGGATGACATCCACATGGACATAGGTCAGCAACACCAACAGCTGGTGGTCGACGTGGGCATGCAAGGACACCAAGGCACTCCTTTAGTGACAGTATCAGCCCCAGTACAGCAGGGGGGGCACTGTCCACACCACATCACACAGGCCACGTGCATGTGGCCCTGGCCAGTCCCAGGAGGGACCTGGTTCCAGCAGACATCTGGCATAATCAGGGGAGAGTAGCATATAGAAGCCTGTACATGGACATGCCCATGGAACCCCTGGCAGGCACAGTCTGTGTGTCCATGGCTGGAGGTGGTGAACCGCACACCTTGCCAGTTATGGTCTGCAGCTGTCCAAGAAACACCTGTATAAGGCAGCCACATGGCCGAACTGTGTGCATGCATACCCACACACTATACAAACACACCTAGGGCAACCCCATACCTACACACACTACATCACCATGCCCATATAGCCTAATTACACCCCTCACCCACACACATGGTGTCAAATGTATGGCCCACCCTCAGTCTCTGGCAAACTAAAAACATACCCTGTGCATATGATGATACCTGTGCCACATCCCTGTCATCCTTAACGTCAATGCAGGGACAGGCTAATATGGTTCTGATGCATGCAATTACTGTACTACAGTGTACCAATGTACTGCTGTGTAACATGTTCTCAGCAGTAATGTTTAATGCTTACATGTCAGGTAGTGTAGCTGACCAGCCATGATGCATTATAGCTGTTAATAACACTGAGTGATTGTGGTCTCCATAATGTTATCCATTTGTGTTGTAGGTGTACATATGTCAGCAAGAGGATGGTCTGCAGTCATATTCCACAAGGGGTATGGCACTGTGGTGACACCATGGCTGTGACATATCCTGGGTACAGTTGAACACGTCACAGGTCTGTATAACAGTTACTGCCTGTGCCACATGGACAGGTGACCCCCCTGGGACATGTATAATCAGCGACCTGATGTAGATACATCCACATACATGCACACCCTTACTTGGCAAGACTGGAACTAGACCCCTAACTAGGTATGTAGTGCTCACGGCACACAGGATGCGAACAAGTGCTCCAGTCACCAAGTATAAAATGAATTCCTTTTAATTTTTATACAGCAAAATTTCCCAATATGTAGTCCAATACAGCAAACACACAAATAAGCCAAGCGCTTTCACCTAGTGAATTACCAGGCTATTTTATGTTCTTGGTTGTTGTTATCCATGGCAGAAGGAACGAACACCACCAATTTTTTGGAGACGCCCCTTGCTTTATGAAATGATCCGGAAGAGCTTCCGGTAACACGGGCAGAGTTCTCGCAAGTCTTAAACCTGCTTAGTGAACTGTCAAAGCAGGTTAAGGAACAAAATGAAATACTGCTTCACCAACAACCTGCTAATGCTGAAAAAACCACCGGACAACCCAATGCTCTGGGATTAACTGTTAATGCTTGTGTAAAGGATCCTAAACCAGTCACACAATTGCAGGAGGCTTTTCACGTTGGTGGGATTTCAAATAGAGCTGGTGCTGCTCAGAAAGTTGTGGCTAGAAAAGACAACTTATCCAAGGACAACAACAAAAGTTTTAATTTTGGAGCCTGGACTGAGCAACAATTTTATTTTCAACCAGGTACTGTTGAATTGAATTTTGATACTGGGATTGAAAACAGTTGTAATTTATTTAAGGACAAGCTTTATACCTTTAAAAAGAATCAGTTGGAAATTGATTATTTAAAGGAATGCATTAGGGTAGGCAGGGTCCCTAAGGGGCTACGTTTTTTAAAATTTCCTAATTGTGTTTGTTCAGGAACTGCACTGTATGACAAGCTATGTGGTGTTTTTAATCAAGCTGGGTTGGAAATGTTAAAACTGATTGTGGAAGAATATGAAAGTAAAGCAGAAATTCTACTAGCTGATTTGAATGACTTGAATCAGAATGTTACTAACAATGAGCATTTTGTGAGTATTAGGAGAAATTATGATAATGTGTTTAACAAGATTGATCAGCACTGTGTTAAAATTTTAAATAGAAAAATTAGAAAGCTTGAAAGGGACCTTAGGGAATACCAGGAGGGAGTAGCATACCCCATTCCCACCGCAAAGGGGTTCAGGAACAACAACAATGTATTTGTTAACCAAGGAGAAAAGGAAACAGAAAATCTGTTTAACCCTGAAGGAGCTAACAATGACAGCTTAGGAAGAAGTGAAAAAATTGCTGAAAAAGGTCAGAAGCAGTCACACCGGGATTTTCAGCAACTCCACAACAAAGGGGTGGGGGGTTCGAGGCAACCGAACACAAGGTGGAATTAGCTTACAGGCAGGAGAATTGTGAACTCTGTGAGTTCCCACTTGATACAACTGTGAATATTGTTACTTTTGAGGGTGCTTGTAATGTAGGACCACCTTTGCCCCCCATTCCCCCTAAAGAGATAATTTGTAGGAAGGACAACTTTACCATTTTCAATTTTACTGACTTTCAAATTGAGGACGGACACTTCTCTTTATTTTCTAAGGGTTTTAATTTTGTTCCTCTTATTTCCATTGACCCCATATACACACTCATTGACTTTAAGCTTTTCATTAGACAACTGAATCTTAAGTTATTTTTTAAGGGTCAACTATTTTCCAATCTAGCTTTGAATAGAGCTAGTACCTTCAACCCACCCACCAACCCACATTTAAGGATTTTTGAGGAAATGGTGGAGAAAGAAATTAGGAAGCTTGGTACGGGAAAGAAAACTGGGCAGCCCCCTAACCTTAGCGAGGATGAATTTAAATTGATTGATTCCCTTGGAAAGGAGGCTTGCAGAGTGATGAAGCCTGACAAGGGTGGAGGGGTTGTTTTGATGTACCAGGTTGACTACGATTCTAACATTCACCAGATGTTGCAGGATTTCGAGCAATACAAGCTTGTGTCTTTTAATGAGATTGATTTAGCATACTCGAAAATCAATTATTACCTGTATGACCACCTTCTCCAAGGAACCATAAATGAACAGCTTTACAATTATTTCAATGTTGTGAAACCAAAGGTGCCTGTTATTTTTGGGATCCCCAAAACCCACAAAGGCTTGGATCCCCTTGGATTCAGACCTATTGTGGCAGGGGCTGGTGGCATTACGGAACCTTTGTCCAAATTCATTGACTACGTCTCTAAGAAAGTACTCTCCCCCATTGCCCACATTTGTAAGGACTCCTGGCATTTTTTAAGGACTGTCCACCGTAGGTGGTTCTCTGATGAACTCTTAATGGTTACCATCGACATTAAAGATCTTTTTCCAAGTATCCCACACAAAGAGGGTTTGGAATGGTTTGAGCAGGTGCTTACTTCAAGTGGGATGCTCAGTGGTAACATTACAAATTTGGTCAGAGAATTAACAGAGACAGTTTTGGAGAACAACTACATATATTTTAATGGGGAGTTCTACAGACAGAGAAGAGGTGTGGCAATGGGGGCTAGCTGTGCAACTATTTATGCAAACTGTGTCCTTTATTACTGGGAACAAAAGTTTGTTCTCAAAACCGATTGGGCAGGTATGATTAGGCACTATTCCAGATACCTTGATGATATTTGCATTTTATGGAATGGGTCTGCACAGGAATTGGAGAGGTTCTTGGACTATATTAACGATACCACTAGCTTTCTTAGATTTACCCACAACATTGATCGGGATATGTTGCACTACTTGGATGTTAGTTTAACAAAGGATTACGCTAACAACTGCTTTCAGTCTAAGGTGTACAGGAAACCCACTTTTTCCAATGCCTATCTTCACTTTAATAGTGGGCATCCCTATTACCAGAAAAAGGGAATTGTTAAGGGACAGCTGATTAGGGCTTCCAGAATGTGTAGTACACAGGAATTTTATGAACAAGAGATTAAGGTTTCACGTAGCCTTTTTTTGGAAAAGGCTTATCCTGTTGGAATGATTGAACAACTAATTCTGGAGGCCTCTGGTAAAAGGGAAATGGTCTATCATCCCCTATTAGGCAGTGGTGTACAACCTATGGAAACACCTTTGAAGAACACGGTTGACCAGTTTAAGAGCAGTTTTGCATATACTTTTTCTTCTAACTCTCAAGCCATAGAAAACATCATCACAAAATATTGGCCCATAGTATCCACCAATGTAGATCTAAAACAGTTTATCCCCTCGATGCCTAGCTTTGTCAGGAAGAGGGGTAAGAACTTGAAAGACTTCTTTGAGGGGAGAAAGAAAATTATTTGTGAAACTAGAAATAAGAAACTTGGTACCTTAAAATGTGGACATTGTAACCAATGTCAGTACATGTTGGACCAGAACACCATTACAATTCCCTCTAAAAGGTTTAAGTACAAATTTCATCAGCACTTTAATTGTGCAAGTAAAGGGGTGGTATACATGGGCATTTGCACTTACTGTTCTGGTTTTTACATTGGAAAAACTGAGGGGCAGCTTAGGAGAAGGGTGCATGAGCATCAATATGACATCACTAGATGTAAGGACACTAATGTTTTTTTTAAACACTCCCAGGTATGTGAAAGGATGAACCTTAAATTTATGGTTTTGGAACAGGTACTTCCTGATCCACGAGGGGGTAACTGGGAAGTTAGGTTAGAGAACCGTGAGTTGTTCTGGCAGTTAAGGTTAGATGCTTGCACCCCTCCTGGGATGAATGAGGCTTTGAATATTAACAGCATTTTAAAAATGAGAAGAGCACGTTTATAAAACTGATTCAGTTGGACCATGTTTTATAC
The DNA here is from genome assembly GCF_019279795.1 of Protopterus annectens. Classification (NCBI taxonomy): domain Eukaryota; kingdom Metazoa; phylum Chordata; order Ceratodontiformes; family Protopteridae; genus Protopterus; species Protopterus annectens. The sequence continues at coordinate 1,068,193,034 of NC_056735.1, read as the reverse complement.
AATTTTTTTGTACAAAAGCTTAGTGAACAATCAGAATGTTAAAAAAAATTTTGTTGTAACCTAATTTTTCCCAGTCTTTATTCAGTGCATTTTAATTGTTTGGGGGATAGAAGTGTATTTCTCGCATGAATGCACTGCAGGTATTAGATTTGTTTTATTTTATTGTAATAATTTTACACAGACAATGAATTTTACATTACATTACATTGCTTAGGATTATCCAACCCAGCTATAATTATGTTTTATATAAGACATGCATTTTTCTACATGGAAAAATATATTTTGCCATTTACTACCTTTTAATTTAACATTACTAACCACCAGGTTTATTTAATTGATGGGTGGAGTTTTAACTTAATTGCTGATGTTATTTAAAAGTTTTTTGGAATGGACAGCTTGCTTGCCTTGAAAAAGCCTGGTAATTCACTAGGTGAAAGCGCTTGGCTTATTTGTGTGTTTGCTGTATTGGACTACATGTTGGGAAATTTTGCTGTATAAAAATTAAAAGGAATTCATTTTATACTTGGTGACTGGAGCCCTTTGTTCGGATCCTGTGTGCCGTGGATTCTGCTTTATTTGGTCTGTTTCATTTATTTTACATTCTAGGTATGTAGTGCTACCGATGTGTGTAGCTTTCATTGCACACACCACACAGCATTTAGGATGAGGTGTGTTCCAGATTACATGTTACATGCAGAACATCCCCAGACATGTACAGTATGGTAATGGGGGATGTAATGGTTATATATGGACAATACATAGTGTGACATACCATCATATACACATTAACAGACACATAACAGGCAGACACACATCCGAGAGACCTGGGCATATCAGTGCTAACTAACTTGTCAGTGTGTCCATTGTGTTACATGTAGGCTGCAAGCAGCATGCATAAATGGGCTTGATTGTGTTACAAGTTACCTGTATGGTTGATGGTGACAGTGGTCACCATACAGTGGTACATGGGACATGTACCGGGGGTACCATGGTGTAACGACAATGTACACAGCACCCACACCCCACTGTGGATATTGTACACAATGGAACCCATGATGATACTCTGTCATACCCACCATCACACATTGATCATGACTGCGATACAACCCATTGTCCATCCCAACAGTGGTACTACAGGGATATGCATCTAATGCACATGCCACAGGCATAATAGGGTGATGCACTGTCATGCCTCACCTATGAGCAGCAACACCACTAGCCATAATACTGTGTGGCAATGCATATTATAATAGGAGTATGTGGCCTTGGAATGCTGTACCCTACAAATATACACACATGCAGACATACACACACTTCCCAGAACTCAGTGGGTATCCCATGCCTATCAACCCATTTGTACAACACTGTGGTGCTAGTATTGCAATGCTCAGGTAGCTGTTAGGGGAGGAATATAACAGGGTACATGTAATGTCCGGTACAGCAGCAGCCACATCTAACTATGACAATTGGTGTTGCAGTGGGTGTGAAGGCCCTCATGATATTCCCAACTTCAGGTGTACTAACACACAAACACTGATATTCTCAGTAATGCACATGTATACATTTGTCAGTACTGTGGTGCTTCACTGTAGGTGGTCATAGGTTTGTACCTGGCTATTGTCCATGGAGAGATGGGAAGTGCAGGGGATATGTGTACAGTGGTATCATGCCACCTGGCATGTGCCCGCAGGCAGTCTATCTACAGCCACCACTGTGGTGACCCTCAGGGTGAGAGTGACATAAATCAGCCAATCCTCTGCATACCTCCTGCAAATGGACACTGAGGTGATCCAGTTGACATGTATGCAACATGTTTTACAAAACATGTTTAGTGCCTGTGTTAGAGACCTGTACCCAAGCATGTTCTGTTGACTGTGGTAGTGTAGTGGAGGTACCCATGGCATGTAGTCATACAGGGTGGTGTGTCCTATCTGTGCCAGTTATAACACAGCTGGGCAGACATGTCAGTGTCAGCCAAGTATAGGTTGCCTGTACGTATCTGCATATCTGTACAGGGACTGACAAACATCATCTTGCCAACTTGTTATGCAGTAGGATGAATGTGCCGACAGATAGATGTCTGACACCAATATGTATGCCATTACTACATGTTGGAAGCCCTCATTGACATGTGGTGTACAGATAGTAGTCTACAGTTACTTTCCATATGTCAGATCATTATCCAGTAGGGGATATATACTGTGACAAATCTCACACACCAGGAACATGACAGTGAGGCTTCAGAGTCCATCTATGCATGCAGGGGTGCTTGTTGCCAGTACTACATTTAGCAATATACTCTTGCTTGGGAAAGCACTGTCAACAGTAGTAACGGCATGATGCACTACATGTCAGGGTGACGGCAGGTAACCTCAGTTACTATCCTTGTATGTAACACATTCACATGGATAAAGGTGATGTACAGGTCTTATATACTTGAGTGTCCCAGAAATGACACTCACACCCCTTGCTACTATAATGACGGCACATAGACGTATGTTTTCTACATCACATTACATATACTTATTACAGATGTCATTACCCTGCTATGTTATCAGACTGGGATGTGAGCACTGATTACCAGGTCTGAGCCATGCTTAACAAGTGTCAGCATTGCTGCAGTATAACAACTAAGCACATTTGCGCACTGGTAAGCGAAGCCTATATGGTGTAAGCGCCCGTATGTTTACATGTATGTTAGCACTGCTTAACTTCTCGAAAACCTATCCAAACCCACACAAATGCACTTAAAGCTGCTCAAAAGTGCCTTAACCACTCTGTATCCAGCAGTGCTAGTTCTGCCCAGCAACAAAATAAACAGCCCTTGAACCCAGAACCCTGTACAATATAGTCACAACAGTTAACCACTATGCCATGACAGCTGCAAAGACAGTTGTTGTTTTTCAAATATATCTGTCAGTACACATATTGAATAGTATTGAACAATTGCTGTGACTTCCACAATTGCGTAGTACTTGTTAGTGATATTACTGTTGCATCACATATGTTATATCTAAATATACACATATCAGATACATATGGTGTGATACATTGGGAAGATATACACAACAGTAATGTTTACACATGACAAGGATATGGATATATACATATGTAGATATATGTCTACATGTACATACACATATATATATATATATATATATATATATATATATATATATATTTATACATATATGTAAAAGCAGCCCTGGCAGGAAGAAGCAAAAGATGAATCTTCAAAAACCACAAAAATAACAAACGTTCCAAGAAATGATGAAATTAAACTAATCGTACAAAGCTTTTTAATGAATGTAAGTGCTTTCACGGATGCTATATCCGCTTCATCAGACATATTCTACAAAGAAACAAAATGCATTATATATAGTATACTGACATCATATGACCTTATTAAACAATAATACAATGTGCTAATAAATCAATTAATAAATTACACATAAAAGATTTTTTAAAAACGTCAATACTGTGCAAACTCCACAAACACAAAAATCAAAATATAAAAAAACAACAATCTATGTTTTATATATACAAATAATGTAAAAATGCCCATAAACGACATTGTATAAAAACTATAAAATCTAATATCTGACTAAATAAAGTCATTGCAACTTCCTACCTTTTAAATGGGGCTTAAGTGACACAGTTTCGTTGAGCCCCCTTCCTCTATGTGCCCCTAACCTAAGAATCCAACCTAATTCGGCTTGTTCGTTTCTATTTACCAAGTCGCCAATGCGTATGGACTCTGTTTGAACTTGCAACACTTGGAATAGAAAAATATGTTCAGCTCCTTCATGTAAAGTATGTTTCGCAATAGCACTATATTCATTCTTCCTATTATAACAGTAAACATGATCCCTAATGCGTTCACATAAAGTTCTATTTGTTTTGCCCACGTAAAAACTAAAACAAACAATACAATGGGCAACATACACTACATTCTTGGTCTCACAACTACTGTTGTTTCTTAGTTCCCATAAGCGTCCACTATCAGGATGCTTGAAATAGCGTGACTCGTCAATTAAATTACATTGAATGCATTTGCCACACTTTCTGGTGGTTTCATATATATTCAAAGAAGAAAGTCTAGTACTTATACTTATGTCATTGCAACATAAACTTTGTTTAAGAGATCTCATATTACTATATGTAAATGTGGGAAAATCTCCCACCAAGTCTCTGACCCTGTCGTCTACCATAAGAATATTCCAATTGGTGATGACAGCATTTTTAACAATATTTAAGTTACAGCTATATGGAAGAACAAGTGCTTCCTTTCATGGTAGACATTCATTCATACGCTTGTTTTGTGTTAGTGTTCTTTCTGAGTAGTATGGTTTAGCTCTAGTTGCTCTTAGATCATGGACATTGGAATAAACTCTATGGATTTCTTGCTGACTATAACCCCTAGTCACTAGTCCCTTTTCTAAGTTAACTAATTCATGACTAATTTGGACTTCCTGACAAGATAGTCGAGAAAGCCTCATGGCTTGTCCTTTAATTACATTCTCAAAACTCTTGGGATTATGCATGCTGTTACGATATAAAAAAGCTGGTCTATAGCATGACTTGCGATAGACCTTAGTGATAAGGTCAGTTTCTGATCTAAATACTTTTACATCTAAATAATTAATCATACTAGATGAAAAATCCATTGTAAATTTCAAAAATGAATCCAAGTTATTTAATTGCTCAAAAAATATATTGAGCGATTCTTTAATGCCTCTCCACACAAAAAAGAGGTCATCTACGAACCTCCTATAGAACAAAATATTAGAGTGACCCAAAATATGTCTACTTTTCCAGGCTGCCATGACCAAATTGGCATAGCTGTTAGCACAGCTAGTGCCCATGGCAACCCCTTTAGTCTACCTATAGCAGGTGTTCTGGAAAAGGAAAATATTACTTTCAAGTACAAGTTCTAACAGAAGACATAGAAATTCAATACTGTTTTGACTTACTGACCCATACTCAATTAGTAGCATTTTGACAGAATCTATACCTTCTGCATTAGGTATGCACGTGAACAGAGAAATGACATCCATTGTTACCAACAGAATATCGTTCAAGTCACCTAAATTCTTAATACAATCATAGTCACCTAAATTCTTAATACAATCATAGAGATCACCTAGAAATTGCTCGGTGTCCCTAAGTACATATGAATATCTAGCCAAAACATTCTTGAGTTCATAATCTATATATATATATATATATATATATATATATATATATATATATATATATACACACACACACATCATATATGTAAAGATATACCTATTTATGTTGATATATAGTAGATATCTATAACTATATGTGCATACATATTTAAACAGATATACCTATTTATGTCGATATACATGTAGATATCCATAGCTATATGTGCATATATATCTTTATATCTGTATATGTGTAGACATATATAGCTGTGTATATGTATATATATATATATATGTGTTTGTATATATGTATATATATATATATATATAGATAGATAGATATATACATATATATATCCATATATGTAGAGATGTATATCTCTATATATCTATATAGATATATGGATATATATATATATATATATATATATATATATATATATATATATATATATATATATATATGTATGTATATATATATATATATATATATATATATATATATATATATATATATATATATATATATATATATATATATATATATATATATATATATATATATATATATATATATATATATATATATGTATATATATATATATATATATATATATATATATATATATATATATATATATATATATATATATATATATATATATATATATATATATATATATATATGTATATATATATATATATATATATATATATATATATATATATATATATATATATTTATTTATTTATCATATGTCCAGAACATGGAGTGGAGTCCTACCTCTGCACCAATAGTCTCAACCTCTTAGTGCAAGGGGATGTCATGTATGTATTTCAGGTATATATGTAGACTGTTGCTACTGTAACAGGGGTTGTCTTAACAGACATGTTGTGTGTGGGAGGTCACATCTGCTTTTGACATGCACGCAATCTTTTACTGACAGACATCCTAAGGACATCATAGTACAGTACCACTGATAGTACAGTAATGGTCCTGTGGACTACAGCAAACATATGACCAATATATGTGGACAGTCTGGCACTCTCTGCTCAGTCCAGAGGTGCACACAGATCCTCTTTGTGCAAAACATGTGGACCAAGCCTGACAATGTGGTTGGTAACAGCCATGTACATAGGTATATCACGTAAATACTGGACTACATATGCCCACACAGTTTATGCATTCACACACACCTGTCTGTCCTGACACATAATAACTGGTGGTTCAGAGTTCATATGGCCACATACTACCCAGTAGTTAGTGACCTACATCTGTACAAAATCCCACTGCTTTGTCAGAAATACACAACAGTTATGGTGGCCTGGCAGCAGTATGTCTTGCAAATATCTCCACATAACATCACACTGGGAAATTGCACTAAGCTGCTAGGCATGTAACAAAGCACTGTGCAAACTGCAGGCAGACTGACATAACACTGGACTACATTTTGTATGGGGAATACAGCAAATATATCAAGCTTACAGGCATGTCACAGCACAGAGTAACAGACACCTGTGAGAAACTGCATACCCACAACCAATGTGAACACAGCTACAGCCACATATGGTATGCAAGCTTAATATGACACTATATGGACTGTCTGATAAACCCCATCCTCATATGTGCCACTCACACACTAACCCTTCCTAGACTGGGTCACGACACAGTGTGGTCCAATACTTGTCAGTGGTATGGGACATGTGTATTTGGCCTTACAAAAATGTGAGGCGATAGGGTACCATACACTGGAGCAGCATGTAACATCAAATAGAACAGGAGCAAGAACAATGGCATCTACTGCAGTCTGTGCCCAGGCCAAGGTACGTATTCACAATACACATACTGTTGACAATCACCATAAGTACACAGACCCCAGTACTGTACACACAGCCACAGAATGCCCAAGTTATGTCCTCAGAAATAACCCCTACTTTACATAACGTGTCTAGCAGTCTGGTATCTGACTGGCTTGTTATCAGGTATGATGGCAATAAATAATCGTGTAGAGAACATATGCACCTCTTACTGCATGATATATGTGCAAAGGTTGACAGACGTGTGGCTGGAGCCATAAACACTGGACCAATATTGGCATGTCGCTGTGATATCATCATACATTTGCTGTTGTAACAGGGTTTGTTGTGACATATGTCCTATGAGGGATATGAAGTCAGTAACTCTTATGGCTGTCACCATGTACTGACTGCAATCCTCAGACTATGCTTCTGCATTTCTAAGATAGGTGATCTGTAAGTAACTCAGGAAACATAAGAATCAAAAAAACACTGTCCAGTCTGCAGATAACCATACAGGTGGGAATTTCATCAAACACATAACACTGTCATGACATGTATTAAATCATGTAGACCAGCCATATCCACACACACACACACTGTTAAACCAACATTACTCCAAATGCAGAAGAGCAAGACTTACATTCTGTAGTCATGTCTGGCACATCCCCCTCTTGTTTGTTGACCTGTCTCCACAGTGTATGTTGTTAGAGGTAAATCCCAACACCATCTGTGATGCTGTTTGCCAAACACCGACATGAGGTCCTGCTCACAGTAAATGAAAAGGCCCAACACCCACATGATATTCCTAGATATTGGAGTGTGTTTCCATGCAATTGGCTATGGGAATGTTACCACACCTGTTCCACATACAATCAGCTAGAGGGGGACTGCAATTCATGCAGAGGCTATCAGCTGATCATGAGCATCACTTACAAAACACAAGCTGCTGCCTAAGCAAAGCAGGTGTATTTCTCCACATCCACCAGAGAGGGAGTGAGAGAGACAGACAGTGACAAAGTAAGACAGGGAGGGGGTGGGAGAGTAAAACCTAAGCATGTTTGTAGCACACACTTATCAGTATGGGATTTCAAACCCCTGACTGACTGTGTATTGCTACCAAATGTCTATGCAGTTATTGCATGAGCCACAAAGCTTACATGCTGGGGAAATGTCCAAAGGTATATCTGATGGTGACTGACATCTGCAACAGTGATATAGGAGCAATAAGGCAGGTGTAGTATGCATGCCTGTCCACATGAACAGGTGTCAACATCGACACAGGCACACTCTCAGGGACTCACATACATTAACACAGTTGACAGGGTCAGGAATAGACTTTCTAAATAGCTAGTTTGCCACAATACAGTAATATGCAGGTATGACATGCACCACAGGGGTTACCGGGATGATATATGGGCAAAGGGTATATGAAGGTGTCTGACATCAGATGGCATGCTTCAGTAGGCCAATGGGAGGTGTAGTGAGTGTGAATAAGGTAGAATTTATTATACTCCACACACACACACAGACAGAGGGTGCCAGTACTGACATGCATGGGTACATTGCTTTACAGGTATGTAGTGGTTGACTGTGCCAGAAGGCTGTACAAGGCTAGGTGAAGGGTATACCTTGGCATCAGGTCACATGATAATGGTCTGCAGTGTGGCTCACAGGTGTAGTGTCTGGATTGGCCCACACAGGTGGGTATTGTATTCACCATCCATTCATCTGGGTTACTATTGTGGGTGGCCAGTGCTGTGCAATGCTTGCCATGTATGTTTTCTATAGTCCATGACATGGACGGTGTCTGGGATGTGCACATGTCCCACATGCATGTTCTGTGACATGTTAAACTGTACCTGGGGTGTCTGGGCCATGTTGTGTACACAGATTGTTATTATCAGATGTGCCATTCATAGCCTCATGTGGTGGGAACTGGCAATGGACACCAGGTTGACCCTGTACTTACATTGACAGCATGATGCAGGTATTCCCTGGTGTCAGTGGCATCTGTCCATACAGTGCATGTGTTTAAGGGATGGTATGTCCTTTGTGGGTTACATTTGATGGCACTACAGTTGTTGCAGGCGTCCATTGGGGAACATAGTGAAGGCGCGCTGCCTGCAATTATATGCCTATTGTAGTGATGGGACAGGGTGCCATGCCCTCTGTAGTCTGCTGTAATCACACCATTGTTACTATTTGTGGGCAATATGCAGGGAACTACCAACAAAGCAGTTGCTGCCTAGTCAAGTGTGTTTGTGTATGAGACATGGGTTGAGAGTGTTCTCTGGGTAATACAAGGGTTGCCTAAATTGTTTGCCAGGCCTTGATGTCACATGTAGGGGTATTGATTGTTTGACATCTGTTATCCTTGTAAGGTAGACATTGTGACATATAATAGGCCCACCATATAAGAAATTTGCAAAACCTGTTCCACAATGAGTCCAGTTGTTGCACACTCACCTCCACACAGGATACGAATGACAAACACAGACATATACTGAGTTTCACCATTGCCATGTCTAAGATTGGAATTTCTACCTAACTAGTACATCACCCTACAGCATTAAGCAGTTATAGCATGTGCCACGGAAATTACTGGGCTAATCTTTCCCCAAAGGTGTATTTCAAGGTGATTGACATCAGCAGGCTTCCCAAAGAAGGGTAATGGAGGTTGTATTGACAGTGAATGGCTTCAAAAGCATTGTTCCCTACACAGGCAAACAAACACACAAACATCCACACTTGTCATGTCTGGGAATTGAACTATAACATGACTAGTATATCACACTACAGCATTACACTGTTATAGTACACACCATGGAGATTATGGGGCTACACATTCCCCAAAGGTGTATTTCAAAGTGAATGACATCAGCAACCTTGCTAAGGTTGGAGAATGGAAGGTGTAGTTCATAGGTTCATAGGTTCATAGGGTCATACGTTGATACTAGGCTATTGGCCCTAGTGCCTATACATGCCTAGACATGACATTTCTCTGGCTTTGACTTCCCACAATATATACTTCCCTGCACCCCTGTCTAGCAGGGCAGCTGACATGATCCCTGGGGTAAATGTCTTATCTCCCATCCAATCATCCGGGTTCCTTTTGAAGAGGGCCAAAGGGGCACTTTGCTTGACATGTGTGGGCAGTCTTTTTCAGAGACTAGGGAGTCTCTGGGTCAGGAACACATCTCTACTGCATGTATTGTTCATTGTGATGGCAGGATTTGGATCCCTGGAGCATGTGGCTGTGAGGGTTTGGAATTCTCTAAGCGTAGCATGTCCAACAGCTGTGGGTTTGACATAGGATGTTATGTTAAGCAAAGATCACCTCTGAGAACACAAAACATGACAGAGTATTGCTGGCTAATTTTCAGACGGTCAGCATAGGGCATCTTGTTTAGGTCAGTGGTCATTTCATGAGGTATATCCGCAGCCTCTTTATTTGTTGCAGATGTCTTGTGAGGTACATACGTAACAGGCTGTTGTAGTCTGTACTGGGTTTACTGAGAGATGCCAACAGTTGTATAATGGGCTCCATTTCCTGGGTATAAAGCCCTTAGTGGGAGGTGTGCCACATAGGTGGGTTTCCTGACTGTTGTGGTGATGTGGTTATCAAAGGTGAGACCACTGTCCACCTGTGTCCCTAAGTCTGTTATCACACTTTAGGTGTTTATTGTACAGCCACTTATGTGGTACTTCACAGGTACATTTCCCTTCCCAATAGGGATAGCTATATATTTCTTGGCATTGATCTTGAGGCGATGGCTCTGGTACCAAGCATGTCTTTCTGTAAAGCTCTTCTGTAGAATATCCACATCATGTGGGGATTCAATATTGGCTCCCAGTGTGCAGTCATCTCCGACTTTTGTTTGCCGGTGTCCCTTATTGTTAGAAGACTGTACCTCAGAACAGTAGATGCCGAACAAGGGCGGTGCCAGGTATGAACCCTATGGTACTCCAACTGTCACTTGTCTGGGGCTTGGGTTGGTGTCCCTACATTTACAGTGTGTGTGGTGTCAGTACAGCAGTTGGCAGCCCATCAGGTGACAAAGGGAATAATGGCCAGCATGATATGTTTATCTATGATTCCAGACTGGGGAATGATTTCAAAGGACTTGGCAATGTCCAGATAGGCTGAGTGAACCACCTTACCCTCATCCACAGCTCTGGATATGGATTCATAGTTATCATTCCGGTTGAGGTGACATGATTGGCCCTCACAAACCAAACCTGCTTAGGGTCCAGTGTTTGCAGGTTACCAATGCCTTTGTTTTAATTTCCATGATAATACATTCCATGGCCTTGCAGAGCAGGCACATCATACTGTTTGGGCTGTAGTTCCCAGAATCCAAGGTAGACAGGGATAACTCTAGCTGTGCGCCACACAGTGGGCACGAAGTATGAGGTGGGGCTATGATAAGACATGGCACATAGGTGAGGTGCAAGTGCAGTTTGTAGCTCATGTAGTACACAGCCAGGGATGCTGACTTATCCCATGGCTGCTGTTGTCATAGCTCTGTAGAGTATGTTTTTTACCTATGTGGCTATTATTACTAGCATATGGCAATCTATCTGTTTTGAGATGGCCCCTTTGGAGGTTGGGAGGAGGGTGCAGTTGGCACTGAATCAATCTACCAGGATATTGGCAATATCCCTGGGAGGAGTAGATGTAGTACCATCCTGTTGTAGCTCACAGCAGTTCTGAGCATTACCCTTTAGAGTCCTCACATAGCTATGGAATGGCTTGCAGTTGTCTTTGGCATCTGTGGCTATATTATGCTCATAACTAGCCTTGGTGGATGTTATGAGGGGTCTCTGCCTTCTACTGTAACTGGTAAGGGAGTATTTTGCATCATGGAAAGTCATTTCTGCAAGAGTTTCCTCCTTTTGTTGTACAGTATGTTTATGGCAGGGTGCCACCACATTGGCATCCTTTTCTTGGATGGGGAGCATCTTGGTTCACTATTGGATGGCACAATTCCTGCACAAGTGGATGTGCTCATACAGTGCCTTCATGTATGATTCAGCAGTTGTCTTTTCAGTTCCCTTCTGCAAGGGTGTCATGATGTTAGTCATGTCAGACATGTGTAGCATGATATTGGCTTTGGAGATGTGTGTTACAGAGGTGTCCATACTGGGGTGTGGAGGAGGGATGTTGATGTTAAGGGTGATTAGCTCATGGGCATACCTGACCACAAATGGGGTGACCATAGGTGTGGAGCATTGATGTCCCATGTTGCTAATGACCAAGTCTAGGATATTTGAGCCCCTGCTGGGGCTATGGGTTACATGATTCAGGGCATTGGGAATTATGACTTCCAAGAACTGTTGGGCACATGTGTTGGTACACAAGTAGTTTTCCCAGCTAATGGCAGGGCAGTGTAACTCACCCAGTATTAGGGTGTTTGCTTGTATCACAATAATTCACAGTATGTTTCAAAGGCTGTAGTGGGTATCATGGGGCATAGTGGGGGATCTGTAGCAAGCTATACAATTTGGAATGCAGTCTAACCTACTGTTAGCTGCACCAGGGGTATTGTTACTGTATCTTTTTGTCTGTTTGAAGCAAAAAAACAAAAAAAAAAACAAAAAAATATCCTTGTTTTCCCGTCTTTACTGAACTAGAATAGTCCAGTCTTCAGATTTTGCTGATCCCTGGGCTGTGTGATAGTTCCTGTGTTCTCCATATCCTTATTTGGATAAGAAGAAGCTTCTTTGTTCACCAGTGGGAGTGGGGAGCACTGAGCAGCCTATTTGTCCCTAAAGGTGTGGTTCCAGCCCAGCAACTTGTAGTTTATTGGCCGCTTTGGGCCATTTCCTAGCTCTTTTCAACCCCCTGCTATAAAGCCCGCTTTTGCGTGCTTTTGCACGAATTTGCGCGAAGTTGCTCATAGAGCAGCATCGGGCAGCGCCAGTTAATCAAGTTTAAACTATTTCTGGCTACGCAAAGTCTGCTCTTCAATTTTTCCCTTAGAACTGCTCTACTTGCAATCTAAACAGTCTATTCTCTATCTGAAAAGCCCAGCACTTGCTCCTAAAGCATTTTTATACAGGTAAAGCACTCTTAAACAAAAAGAAAGTACTTCATTCACCTAAATCCCCTTGAGTACCCATTTCCCTATAGGTCCTTTCTGACTCAGTTACACAGCAATCCTTTACACTATTCTAGCATGTTGAAGGGTCAGTTGCTGGCGTCCTCTCCTGTTCAGCTGGTGAATCTGGGAATCTTGAGGCAATGTTACAATTGCCTCATGTACACAGACAACCCTCTCCTCCTCCCAACAAATACAAATATATGTGAGAGATGCAACTATATAGCCAAACTGGAGGCTGAGCTCTCTCAACTCAGTACTGGCAAAACCAGTCAGGAGGAGAAGGTAACCACGCACACCACAAGCCCAGTCTCACATAGACCTATCACAACTGCAAACCAAACACATAAACACACAAAAACATACTCGGAGGCTCTGATTAAAAATCTACCAAAACAACAGAGGCCTCCAAAGCAGACACCAAAGCGACCACTACCTCAAGGCATAGCACATGCAACACATAGTTCACAAAGTCAGTGTGCTAAACAGTCACAGCCCTTAAGGCCAAACAACATGCCAGATACACTTGTAATAGGTGACTCCATAGTCAGACACACTGACGTCCCGCTCACCAGCCTGAACAAGGAAAAGGTTACAGTAAGCTGCCTGTCAGGCGCTAGAATCCGTCACATAACACAAGCACTCAGGTCACTCCAAAGCAAGTACAAATATGACTCAGTCATTGTCCATGCTGGTGTGAATGACCTGAGACGTACCTCCCTGGACTACATGAAAAGAGACATAGAGGAGCTCTTTGATTATGTAGCCCAGGCCGGTATGACCCTGATCCTGAGCAGCATCTTACCCTCACCAAGAATGATGCCACAGTACAAAGACAAAATGATCAGCTTTAACAATTGGCTTAATTACTGGTGTCATTCTAAGGGGATCCAATGTCTGTCTGCTTGGGATGACATGCTTGACAAGCCACACTGCTTCGCAAGGGATGGCTTGCACTTGTCACCCCTGGGCTTCCGGATATTGGCCAAGGCTCTTGCCACCCCCATAGTGCCTTTTTTAGGCAAGGCTCAAATGACAAACCCACCTCCCTAGAAAACACAAGTGAAAAAAAACTAAGCGTAATGTTGCTCAATGCCAGAAGTCTAAACCTCAAGATGCATGCTCTCGAAGCCCTCCTCAGTATGGAGAACATCGATGCCTGTGCAGTGACTGAAACCTGGTTCAAGGCTCCTGAGAGCACCCCAGCACTACCAGGTTTTACCTCATAGCATGCTTTCCGGCCCCAAAACTTGGACCGAACCACAAAAGGAGGGGGAGTATCCATATTCATCAGAGATACCCACACCTCCAGGTTAGTGGCAATGCACAAAGCATCGGAGACCATCTAGTTGCAACTAACCATAGGCAAAAGTGCCCTACAGGTTGTAGCATGCTACAGACCACACTCTCACACTCAGGAACCCCACTCAGCCTTCCTGAAGACACTGGAGAGTATGAATGCCTCCCCAAATACCATCATATTGGGAGACTTCAACTACCCAAACATAGACTGGGAACATTAATCAAGCCCCAACACCCTAGCCCAAAGGTTCCTAGAATTTATAAACTCAAATACGATGGAGCAACTAGTCACCACTCCCACAAGAGGAGATAATATACCAGACCTGATCATCACAAACATGGGGACAAAATGCTCCACACCGGAAGTATACCCCTCATTGGTGAGATCAGACCATAAATTAATCTCACTGGAAATCCTCATCCCGCCCCCACCCCCTGCACAAAAGACCACAGTGAAGAACTTCTCAAAAGCCGACTTCACACTTCTTAAGACTGAAGTGGTATCCTTCAAGGCCCCTGGGCCAGTGGAAACCACAAACCACACCGCTGAATCCTTTATAAATGCCTTCTACGGGCACCTTCAAGAATGCATGGATCATGCAATCCCTAATAAAACCAAGAACCATTCCCTCAAAGGCAGGCGCTCTGTCTGGTGGACCCCAGCCATTAACAAACTTTACAACAGGAGGAGGAAGCCACTACATGACAGAGCAAAATCCCTAAAAGGGAAGGCATCTCTGATCAGTACTAGCAAAAAACTACGATCACTCATAAAATCATCCAAGGCCAACTCTGAGAGAAAAATCGCAAAAGACACAAAAGACAATCACAAGGCCTTCTTTAGCTATGTTAGAAGCCTGGGTGGAATCTCCCAGATATGCTCAGAGTTAGTCAAAAATGACACAAAACACACTGAACCCACAGACATTGCCAACATTCTGGCAGACAGGTTCAGTGCAAATTTCTCCACTCCCTCCCCCCCAAAAGGAGAAATATCTATCCCAGCAGAGTGTAGCCTCCCTAACATTTCAGATGCCCAGGTGAGAGCCACCCTCTCCAAAGCTAAAAACACAGCATCAATGGGACCGGACGGTGTCCCGGGCTGCGTGCTACATGAACTCCAAGAGGAACTAAACCTGCACATAAGGCTGCTGTTTAATCTTAGCCTTACTTCAGGATATGTACCCAAAGAGTGGCGTACAGCAACAGTGGTCCCACTCCACAAAGGTGGTGCTTCTACGGACTCTGGAAATTACCGCCCCATAAGCTTGACGAGCCTGGTCTGCAAAGCTATGGAAAGGATCATTATGGAACTCATAAGCAAAGACAATGGGGACCTACAGACATTGGATCCTACCCAATTTGGCTTTGTCAAGGGCAGATCCTGCCTTTTGAACTTGGTCGACTTTTTTGAAACAGTCACTAAGGCCATTGATGAGGGTAAGGCAGTTCACACAGTCTACCTTGACCTTGCAAAAGCCTTCGACACAATACCCCACTCGGGCATCATAGACAAACTCACAAGCTTAAATGTAAACCCATATGTCACAAGATGGGTTGCAAACTGGCTCAAGGACAGAACCCACAAGGTCAGAATTGCTGGAGCCATGTCAGACTCTAAGCCAGTCACAAGCGGTGTCCCACAGGGCTCAGTCCTGGGACCCCTCTTGTTCGGCATTTATTTTTCCGAGGTGCAAGCAAACATAGGAGGATTGTGGCTGACAAAGTTCACAGATGACTGCAAACTGGGCGCCATAATTGATACTCCAGCAGACACAAGCATCCTTCAGAGAGGCCTCATAGAAATGGATAATTGGTGCCAGAGCCATGGCCTTAAACTGAACATCAAAAAATGTATAGTCATACCCTTTGGGAAAAACAAGGTACCCACAAATTACCACATAGGTGGTAATCCATTAAGTACGGAAGAGGTAATCAGGGACCTAGGGACCCAAGTTGACAGTAACCTCTCATTCGACACTCACATTGTCAAGGTGGTTAGGAAGACCTTCTATATTGCCCACCTTATCATGAAGGGATTCACATCTAGATCAAGAGAGGTCATTGTGCCCCTGTACTCTTCTCTTATCAGGCCCATGATTGAGTACAATGCCCCATTTGGGATGTATCTTACCCGACACCTGCAGCAGTTGGAAAGACCCCAAAAGTTCCTCAGCAAGAGGATAAAGGGTCTCAAACATATGTCATATGCTGAAGAAACTCCAGCTCTATTCAGTCGCATACCGCCTACTCAGAGGTAATCTATGCCTGACGTACAAGGCCATGTCCAATCTGGAATTAATGGACATGCTCCACCTCAGAAAATCCAAATCCATCAGAGCCACAAGAGCAAGAGATTTGAACCTCAACACAGAAATAAATAGGACATGCTGGAGGGACAGATTCATAACTCAGAGGCTCCCTACACTCTGGAACAGAATCCGAGTCCATGTTAGGCAGAGCCCCTCACTAACTCTCTTCAAGAGAAATCTTGACGAGTGGATGGGAGATCGTAGGTTTACACCCGGGGGTCATCTCTGTGTCACTGCTAGACAGAGGCACAGTAAACTAAACCCTAAATGGGTGTAGTATTCTCATCCCAAGGGGTGGTGAAAGCCACACACACTCTGGCTAGGCTTATAAATGCCCTAGGGCAGATAGCCTAGTATTAACCTATGAACCTATTCTGTTGGGCAAGTAGCCTGTGGTGTGAATATCCTTGGTGAATATGGACACTCCTCCCCTTTATTATTTTGGTCCTGATTTGATGGCCAACTGGTGTGGTGAGAGCTGTACCTGGTATTGCAGGGGTGCTCTCTGGAGGCTTGGATCAGGTCTCTGTTACTCCACAGTTATCAATGTTCTCCATTTGTAGGTGTGCCTAGTGACTGTGAATGGCCAAAAAAACATTGCTCCCTACACACACAGAGAGTTTCACAGTTGCCATGTCTTGGCATAGAACTCCTATCTAACTAGTTTCTCAAATTGCAGCATTACACAGTTATAGGATGCATCATGGAGATTACTGGGCTACACTTTCCCCAAGGGTGTATTTCACAGTGAATGACATCAGCGGGCTTGCCAAAAAGGGGCACTGGAGGTTATAATGACTGAGAATGGCCTCAAAAGCGTTGCTCCCTATACAAACAAACACACACTTGCCATGTCTGGGAACTTTTTTATCACACAACAGCATTACAAAGTTATAGGACATGCCACAGAGACTACTGGGATATTTCTTCCCCAAACGTGTATTTCAAAGTGAATGAGTTCAGCAGGCTTGCCAAAGAAGAGCAATGGAGGTTGTAGTGACTGTGAACGGCCTTAAAAGCATTGCTCCCTACATAGACAAACAAACATCAACACTTGCCATGTCTGGGAATGGAACTTCTGCCTAACTAATTTATCACACTGCAGCATGACGCAGTTATAGGACATGCCACCAAGATTACTGGGCTATTTTTTCCCCAAAGGTGTATTTCAAAGTGAATGACATCAGCAGGCTTGCCAAAGTAGGGCATTTGATATTGTAGTGAGTGTGACTGGCCTAAAAAGCATTGAGCCCTACACAGACAACACACACACACACACACACACACACACACACACACACACACACACACACACACACACACACACACACACACACGCCATGTCTGGGCTTAGAACTCCTACCTGACTAGTACTTCACACTATAGCATTATGCAGTTATAGGACATGACACAGAGACTAATGGGTTACTGTCTCCCCAAAGGTGTATTTCAAGGTGAAGACATCAGACTTGCCATAGTAGGGCAATGGGGAGTGCAGTGTGTGCGTGCATGGGTCATAATCTATTCATCTAGAGGCAGACATACCACACTCAGGCACTCACAGGTTTATATTCCACAGGTACATGTATACAACTGCTAGATGGGTACTCACTTGTACAGTCATGTTGCACAGTTAGCACTCGCACCACAGACACTATAATGCTGAGGGATTCCAGAGGCATATCTCTACAGTTGATTGACATTTGCACATCATGTGGTTTTAGCCAATTGGATGTGTGCTGGGTGTGGACAGGCCTCATGATGGAAGGCTCTTTGTCACTGTCACTCTCTTCCACACATATTTGTATGTGTACTTTTGGCCTTTTATAGTGTGTTGCCCTTGGATATATGTGTGTATTCCTATCCAATGTGTGTGCAAAGCATGACTGGTGCATACTGAGGAATATATGTACTAACATCTGCGACTGTCTGATATGGTGTATACTGCAAGTAAAACTCAATTCATGTATATAGTTGTCTACATCCATACCACTGTCCAAACTAAGGCCATAGGGTAATGTACTAACACCTGTAAGGTACAGATCACAGCACTGACTAGGAAAGTAATGCGAACTACAAGAATATACTAGTTGTTAATTGACATCTTTCTCTCCCCCCACGATATCTGCAACAACAAACTGAATACACAACTCAATTGGTATGTGCTGCATTAAATCTACTGTTGGGACATATGTCCTATTGTTTGATGAATATTTAAATTTGTTTCTATGCATGTGCCATGTTGAAATACTCCCACATTGGTGGCATGCTGCCATCAATGTACCTGCATGATGTTGTAATGGGCACTGTGGTTCCATATATGCATCTATTCTGTTTGCTATGCAACTGTTCCATATCTGGTATTTTGGGTTAATGGGAATATCTAGGATGTTCTTATACCTAATCCTGGAATGTGTTGACTATTACTAGCCCACTTATGTTGTAAAATTGAAATACCATTGCACGTTTGGGAAGGCCAGTCCCGGTGGATCCACCTGTCCCACTTCAGCTGGATATGGCACTGGGTACCAGCACATCTGGGGCCCACCCAGGGACCTCCTCATCCACTGGTCCTGCACCACCTTCAGGTAGAACCACCTCAGGGGATGGGGCTCACTCCCTGGGGACCGGGCACAGACAAGACACTGTCACCCATCACCAAGTCCAGGGTGTGGTGCATAGTGACCTCTGAAGGCAGTTTGGAAATCTGCTATGCCAGCTAGAGGGCCCTGTGTCACAACTAGAGGGTCAGCCTGGTCCTTCTACTCAGCCCCCAGCACAGCCTCCTTCGGCGCTGTGAAGGTGCAGTGGTGACTGCCATGGGTGGGGACCTCAGTTCCACTGTTTCCACTAAGGGGCTCATGGGCTTCTGATTTCCAAACACCCCTCCCTTCAAGGTGTTTACCCTTACATGTCATATATTGCCCCTGTATGCATCTTGTCTGTCTTGTCTGTTAACCTACCCAACCTACCTCCCCAAATATACCGACTATCCCTCCCCAACATCCCTCTCTCACCTGAAAAAAAGGGCAAACTGTTGCCCCAAAAAAATCTCACCCCATACATAGCTGTCCATTTCGCACACATGTCCACTAGGCACATGTAATCTTGTCTAATTGGCTTCACAACATATTATTGTTGTTCTCCCTCATCTATCAGGGGTTTGAGTGTCCAAATCTATCTCCATATTCAGTGTATATGCACAACTGTTGCTGTAGAAGAAATGGGCAGGTATGGACCTTTCCTACACCCATCCTGCACATCCCTAGCTATTTTCCATAATGTCTTTCCCTCTTTGTGTCCCTTTTTCAATGCTTTCCTATCAACCATTTTTCATTTCTTTTAAAGACATTAGCACAGGGTTAAGTGGAAGTAACCACTTTTAAGCAGCAGTAAGCAGGTTTAAGCTAGTTTGTATGGGGGTAAGCAATGCCTACACAGATTAAGCAATTGAGAAGCTAAATCAGTATAAGAAACTATAGCTGGAAGTTAACAGTGCTTACCTTCTCGCAAACCTGCACAAACCTGCTTACAACTGCTTAAAAGTGCTTTAATCACACAGTATCCAATGGCTCTTGTTCTGCCCAGCAACAAAATAAACAGCCTTTGCAAGGCTCACACTCAGGACCCTGCACACTATAGCCAAAATGATTTACCACTAAGCAATGTCAGATATACATAACCCTGATGTTTTCACAAACATATCATCCAGCACAGTCATTCAACAGTACAGGAAATGTATCTAAACATGTAGATGTATGTGTGTGTGTGTGTGTGTGTGTGTGTGTGTGTGTGTGTGTGTGTGTGTGTGTGTGTGTGTGTGTGTGTGCAGAAAAATGATCATTATCTGAGAGTCTCAGTTAGGTTGTATCCTCTATGTAATTACCCAGTTTTTGATTGCATTTCATTAGCACATCTTACAACAATATCACTTACCATAAACTAAATCACAACATCCAGCAAAATCACAGTTCCATAGCTGTTTTATATACCTCCAGGAATGATTAGAAGCTATTTCACATATTTAACAATGCTCTCGGTTTACGAGCAATGCACTGCTATTATGCTCCTTATAACACACATGAGAACATATCATATACATAACTCATTATCCAATTGATTACTCCCATTTACAAAGAAGAAATAAAAAAACACCCTACAGTCTGTTATACCATAATATTCACTGCACATAAAGTTTCCAATCTTTCTAAATAAACATATTGCAAGTTGAATCAATCTCATTTTATCTACATATAGCACTACTGTGAAAGCACCAAGTAGCACCTGTCTCCTGTCATGTAGTCATTTAACCTTTACTATGAGTATGCGACATGTATTCATGGATGATTGGGTGATATGCTAGTTATAAGTGTTCAGTTACTTACATTTTACCAGCATGACAGAACCTTCTTTAACAGTATGAGATAGTGATGAGTACAGCTACTAGTACTGCTTAGGACTAGTATGTTACCATAGTGTCACAGTTATCTTGTGTGCACAGTAACTTAATTACAAATATATGTGAATCACTGTCATCTCCGTGTTACACATTGCATTACAGTGTTCAATAGTCTATAGACATATAGTCATACTGCCTAGACTAACACATATTAGCAGGTATCAGCTGATTAAATATCCAGGTATAGCCATACTTTATTTTATTCTAAATGTCTGCAATATTAAAGAGACATGTAAAAAGACCAGACATTTTTCTAACTCTGCTCCTCTCTCTCAGGTAATATGTCATACATCATACATGTTTATCTGCAGGGCGTTTTTGTTAATCTGTGATGGTTCTATGAGATATGGTGACTTAAGGAAGCAGGACTCTCCTTAACTATCTCCTGTCTTTGCATTTAATCCCCCAGGAGATACTGTCCGTCAGCAGGGAGTTGTAAAAATAGGATGCTGGAGAAGAGGGAAATAAGGAGCCAGAATTGCTGCTCACAGAGATTAGCTGGCTTCAAATGTATACTTCTCATACATCTTTCTTTTACAGTTAATTTCTATTGTTAAAGCTGCAAGTGGTTTGAAAACAAAGATTATCATAAATTTTTCATGTTTTCCTTTCACTGTTGACTCAATTCTTTTTATGACCACACCCACAAAATTATGTCAAGTAAAGTATTGGCAAAAAATGTATACGCATGTGCAAAACATTCTGGGTAACCAAAATCACTATACCTCTTTAGAGGAACAGCAACTTATTTACATAAAGGTTTCAGTAAAAGAGTACAAATGTGTTACATTTTCAAGGATGACAAATTATCTTACTAGGATATATAACTCTCTTGTTGCTGTATTTAGCATGTAAAAGTGGTAGCATATACATTAATTTTGGTAATGAGGCATTGTAGGTGCAGTCTTTTATGATGTCATGGCAAGCATTTTCAGTTTCAAGAAAATTTTCAAGAGGGTGCTTATTAATGAAATTAATTGTGAAAATAGCACACTATTTGCATCAGGCCTTGTAAAATTTGATATGGTTTATGGTAAGGAGATTTTTCCCATCACTGAGGGTTTGTTACTTATATTTGCTAAGGAAAAAGTGACAATACACTTTGAGTACTAGAAGACCCAACAACCTCTAGGCTGCCATCATTCATAAGACCACTGTGAGCTATTAGGCATGAACATATCTTTAGGTGAATCTACACCCCTCCTAAAGTTATGACTGCACATTCACCAACTCTAGCCACTGTAATGGTTCTGAACTTCACTGAGGCATCAGGACTGGCCTAACTCAGAGGAGCATGTCCTCCTTCAGACCTTGCGGATGTGGCGGTATAACATCATTATTCCGCCCTTGCCCGACTAGTTGCTACAGGTGCTTGGGGCACTAATTGAAGCTAGGCTGCCTGGACCCTTGTAAAGACATCATCCCTGTACACCATCAGAGCTGGCTTTACTTCAACAATTGTGGATTCTGGAACATAACTTTCGACTCAACAAAGCTTGGCAGACAATATCTCTCTGTCTAATCAGTCCCTGAAATTTTGAAAAATTGCATGCTGAGTACCATTAATGATATGTGATACTGAAGAGCAAAATGTACAGCTAATATGTAGTACTAGTCTTTAGTATTATGAGAGTCCCGCAAATATGGTATTACTTCTACACACAGAAATAATGTAGCCCTGATACAGGTATGTCAAGCAATTTTATGTCACATCAGTTGTGCTATATAATTTTTTGCCTGTGTTTAATATATACATCACTATTGTGTTCCTGTCATCTGTTTGGTGAAGTTGATGACTTTCATGGAAGATACTGGCTGCATAATATGATATTGCTTACATTTCTGAGGCTTCTTTTGGGAACCACTGACTGTAGATGGCAATACTTCCATTGTAATGCTTGTTTTTGATAATGTTTGTCAACACTGATACACAACCTTTTCACACATGTATGTTGACCATTAATTATTTTGCATTCTTATCAATGAAAACTGTTTGTTGCCACATCTGCCTCTGACAGTATGTTGCATACCCTCCCCACCCACAAGCAGCTGCATATCTCATTGG
>NC_056735.1:1068154821-1068167321 GCF_019279795.1 Protopterus annectens | reverse complement strand
CACACACACACACACACACATATATATATATATATATATATATATATATATATATATATATATGTATATATATATATATATGTATATATATATATATATGTATATATATATATATATATATATATATATATATAGATATATATATATATATATATATATATATATATCTATAGACAGCTGCAAGTGTGTGCAACATTGACGGTTATGTCACACGTGAACACCTTGTTGGGACCACATTGTCCTTGTCTGTGAATGTGAGATTGGGAATTTGGGGAAGGATAGCAGGTATATTTGTGGAGGAGGGTTGGGTTGATAGAAAGGACAACCTACAGGGGTGGTATATGACACATGTGGTGGGTAAACACCCTGGATGGTGTGTGTGGTCTGCAATGTGGAAGCCCAATGAGTCCCCATATGGAAACCATGGGAACAAGGCCCCTACCCATTGTTTGTCAAAACAACAGTTTCACGACCCTGAAGATGCCTGGCCTGGAGGCTGAGCAGAAGGAGCATGTGGACCCTATGATTGTGTTGTGTACTGAGGGCCTCAAGGTGCTGTAGCACTTTCCACAAGTCTCTGTGGAGCTCCCTATGCAACAGACCCTCGACCTGACCTCAGGTGACAGGATCATGTCTGTGTGTGCCAAAAGGGGGAAGACACCATCCCTTGAGGTGGTTCCACCAGAAGATAGTGCTGGACCAGTAGATGAGAAGGCCCCAGGGTGGGTCCCACATGTGATGTGGCTTGGTAACATGGCCAGATGATGTTTGAGAGGTGGATCTGCTGGCAACTCTTTCCTAGACATGCTATTGTGTCACTGTTATAGAACATATGTGGGTAGTAATAGTCCACTCAATCCTGGATCATGTCCAGCAGCATGCATAGATATTCCCAATAACACATAACAACAGATGTGCAGCAATCACATAGCAAACAGACCACATGCATATATGAAACCATAGTGGCCCTTACAATGGCATCCAGGTGACATTGTCCATAACAGGCCAGCAATGATAGTGTCCCCACAGGGAACATGGCTACAAACACATAGCACAAAGCATGGTACAATACGATATATGTCCCAATGGTAGGTAAGCTGTAGCCATACCTATTGAGTTGTGTGAACAGTTTGTTGTTGCAGATATGGTAGGAGGGAGACAGAGATGTGTAATAAGAACTATGGAAACCTTGCTGTATGAGTTGCTCAGACCTGTTTCCATCTTTATGTCTTTCAGGCAAGATGTCACATGGCCAGTTACTGGTGTATTCAACGGATGAAAATGAGGTAATTGTCAACCACTTGGTACAGCACTACCAGATGCTCTTTGGCAGGGCAGCCCATGAGCAGCAGGACCGGACCACCCTGTGGAATGATCTAGTCCACAGGGTCAATGATGGACTGCATAACCAGCATCATTGGAGCGGCCTGCTCCCCAGTGCCTGTTGGCATGCTGCTGCAGTCTGGAGGTATCACTTCTCAATGGGGGGGTCAAGCCATCCATCCCCCTCTGACACGTGTTGAGGAGCTCCTCCCCAGCTTCGTGGCACCTGCCCACCCGCACACGCAACAACTGATGGAGACCATAGTGGAGGTGGGTGCTACCCACACACTGGGTGAGGAACGTGCAGGTAAGGCCATAGGGCACATCAGTACACCACTATTGTATATGCATCTGCATCTATACAGGTAGATCATGCATATGTGAGATGTTATATATAGGTTCATAGGTTCATACTAGGCTATCTGCCCTAGGGCATTTATAAGCCTAGCCAGAGTTGTGTGGCTTTCACCACCCCTTAGGTTGAAGAATACTATACCCATTAGTTTGCCGTGCCTCTGTCCAGCAGTGATACAGAGATGATCCCCGGGGTAAACCTACGATCTCCCATCCACTGGTCAAGATTCCTCTTGAACAGAGCCAGCGAGGTGCTCTGTCTCACATGGACTGGGATTCTGTTCCACAGCATAGGGAGTCGCTGGGTGATGAATCTGTCCCTCCAGCACATCCTATTTATATCCGTGTTGAGGTTTAAGTCTCTTGCTCTTGTGGCTCTGGTGGATTTGTATTTTTTGAGGTGGAGCATGTCCATTAATTCCAGGTTGGACATGGCCTTTTATGTCAGGCACAGGTCACCTCTGAGCGGACGGTATGTGACTGAATAGAGCTGGAGTTTCTTCAGTCGGGCAGCATATGGCATATTTTGAGCCTTTATCCTTTTGGTGAGGAACTTTTGGGGTCTTTCCAATTGCTGCAGGTGTCGGGTAAGATACATTCCGAATGGGGCATTGTACTCAATCATTGGTCTGATAAGTGAAGAGTACAGGGGAACAATGACCTCCCTTGATCTGGATGTGAATCCCTTCATAATCAGGTGGGCAATGTAGAAGGTCCTCCTAACCACTTTGGCAATGTGAGTGTCAAAAGAAAGGTTACTGTCAACTTGGGTCCCCAGGTCCCTGATAACCTCTTCTGTGCTTAATGGATTGCCACCTATGTGGTAACTTGGGGTTACCTTGTTTTTACCAAAGGGTATGACTATACATTTTTTGGCGTTTAGCTTAAGGCCATGGCTCTGGCACCAGTTATCCATTTCTATGAGACCTCTCTGAAGGATATCTGTGTCTGATGGATTTTCAACGATGGCGCCCAGTTTGCAGTCATCTGCAAACTTTGTCAGCCACAATCCTCCTATGTTTGCCTTCACTTCTGAAAAGTAGATGCTGAACAAGAGGGAGCCCAGGACTGAGCCCTGTGGGACGCCACTTGTGACTGGCTTGGAGTCTGACATGGCACCAGCAACTCTAACCCTGTGGGTTCTGTCCTTGAGCCAGTTTGCAACCCATCCTGTGACATATGGGTTTACATTTAAGCTGGTGAGCTTTTCTATGATACCCGAGTGGGGTATTGTGTCGAAAGCTTTTGCAAGGTCAAGGTAGGCTGTGTGAACTGCCTTACCCTCATCAATGGCATTGGTGACTGTTTCAAAAAAGTCGACCAAGTTCAAGAGGCATGATCTGCCCTTGACAAAGCTGAATTGGTTAGGATCCAATGTCTGTAGGTCCCCTATGTCTTTATTTATGAGTTCCATTATGATCCTCTCCATAGCTTTGCAGACCAGGCTTGTTAAGCTTATGGGGCGCTAATTACCAGGGTCCGTAGAAGCACCGCCTTTGTGGAGTGGGACCACAGTTGCCGTACGCCACTCTTTGGGTACGTATCCTGTGGTAAGGCTAAGATTAAACAGCAGCCTTATGTGTGGGTTTAGTTCCTCATTGAGTTCGTGTAGCACACAGCCGGGGACATCATCCGGTCCCATTGATGCTGTGTTTTTAGCTTTAGAGAGAGCAGCTCTCAACTGGGCATTTGAGATGATTGGGAGGCTACACTCTGCTGGGATAGATATTTCTCCTTTTGGGAGAAATTTCACTGAACCTGTCTGCCAGTATGTTTGCAATGTCTGTGGGTTCAGTGATTTTTGTATCATTTTGGACTAATTCTGAGCATATCTGGGAGTTTCCACCCAGATTTCTAACATAGCTAAAGAAGGCCTTATGATTGTCTTTTGAGTCCTTGGCGATTTTACTCTCAAAGTTGGCCTTGGATGATTTTATGAGTGATCGTAGTTTTTTACTAGTATTGATCAGAGATGTCTTCCCTTTTAGGTAATTTGCCCTATCTTGTAGTAGCTTTCTCCTCTTGTTGTAAAGTTTGTTTATGGCTGGGGTCCACCAGATCGGGCGCTTGCCTTTGGTGGAAAGGGTCTTGATTTTATTTGGGATTGCTTGAACCATGCAATCCTGGAGGTGCTCATAGAAAGCATTTGTAAGGGATTCAGCAGCGTGGGTTGTGGTTTCCAATGGCTCAGGGGCCTTGAAGGATACCACACCAGTCTTAAGAAGTGTGAAGTTGGCTTTTTAGAAGTTCTTCACTGTGGTCTTTTTTGTTGGGGGTGGGGGCGGGATGTGGATCTCCAGTGAGATTAGTTTATGGTCTGATCTCACCAATGAGGGATATACTTCCGGTGTGGAGAATTTTGTCCCCATGTTTGTGATGATCAGGTCTAGTATATTTTCACCTCTTGTGGGAATGGTGACAAGTTGTTCCATAGCATTTGAGTTTATGAACTCCATGAACCTTTGGGCTAGGGTATTGGGGCTTGAGTAATGTTTCCAGTCTATGTTTGGGTAGTTGAAGTCACCCAATATGATGGTGTTTGGAGAGACATTTATACTCTCCAGTGTCTTCAGGAAGGCTGTGTGGGGTTCCTGAGTTTGAGAGGGTGGCCTGTAACATGCTACAAGCTGTAGTGCAGTTTTGCCTATGGTTAATTGCACCTGAATGGTCACTGATGCTTCATGAGTTGCCACCAGCCTGGAGGTGTGGGTATCCTTGATGAATATGGATACACCCCCCCCCTTTTGTGGTACGGTCCGGGTTTTGGGGCCGGAACGCATGATATGAGGTAAAACCTGATAGTGCCGGGGTGCTTTCAGGAGCCTATAACCAGGTTTCAGTCACAGCACAGACATCAATGTTCTCCATACTGAGGAGGGCTTCGAGGGTGTGCATCTTGAGATTTAGACTTCTGGCATTGAGCAGCATTACCCTTCGTTTTTTTCCATTATTGTTTTCTAGGGTGGTGGGTTTAGAATTTGAGCCTTGTCTAAAAAAAGGCACTATGGGGGTGGCAAGAGCCTTTGCCAATATCCGGAAACCCAGGGGTGACAGGTGCAAGCCGTCCCTTGGGCAGCGTGGCTTGTCAAGCATGTCATTCCAGGCAGACAGACATTGGATCCCCTTAGAATGACACCAGAAATTAAGCCAATTATTAAAACTGATCATTTTGTCTCTGTATTGTGGCATCATTCTTGGTGAAGGTAGGATACTGCTCAGGGTCAGGGTCATACCAGCCTGGGCTACATAATCTGAGAGCTCCTTTATGTCTCTTTTCATGTAGTCCAGGGAGGTATGTCTCAGGTCATTCACACCAGCATGGACAATGACTGAGTCATACTTGTACTTGCTGTGGAGTGACCTGAGTGCTTGTGTTATGTGGCGGATTCTAGCGCCCGACAGGCAGCTTACTGTGACCCTCTCCTTGTTCAGTCTGGTGAGTGGACGCCAGTGTGTCTGACTATGGAGTCACCTATGACAAGTGTGTCTGGCATTGTGTTTGGCCTTAAGGGCTGTGACTGATTTGCACACTGACTTTGTGATCTATGTGTTGCTTGTGTTATGTCATGAGGTGGCAGTTGTTTGGGTGTCTGCTTTGGAGGTCTCTGCTGTTTTGGTAGATTTTTGATCAGTGCCTCCGAGTATGTCTTTGTGTGTTTATGTGTTTGATTTGTAGTTGTGATAGTTCTATGTGAGACTGGGTTTATGGTGTGTGTGGTTACCTTCTCCTCCTGCCTGGTTTTGCCAGTCCTGAGTTGAGAGAGCTCAGCCTCCAGTTTGGCTATATAGTTGCATCTCTCGCATGTATTTGTGTTTTGTGGGAGGAGGAGAGGGTTGTCTGTGTACATGAGGCAATTGTAACATTGCCTCAATATTCCCAGATTTACCAGCTGAGCAGGAGAGGGCGCTAGCAACTGTCCCTTTGACATGCTAGAAGAAATGAAAATTTGCTGTGTAACTAAGTCAGAAAGGACCTATAGGGAAGTGGGTACTCAAGGGGGGTTTAAGCTAGTGAAGTACTTTGTATAATATAGAAGTGCTTTACCTGACTAAAAAATGCTTTAGGAACAAGTGCTGAGCTTTACAGATAGAGAATAGACTGTTTAGATTACAAGTAGAGCAGCTCTAAGGGAAACAATGAAGAGCAGACTTTACGGACCAGAAATAGTTTAACCTTGTTTAACCGGCGCTGCCCAATGGTGCTCTAGTGGCAACTCCGCACTAAATGCAGAAAAGGCAATAAGTCAGTAGTACAGGCTAGCACACTTTAGTGGGCAGCCAAACAATTAAATTAAACAGCAAACAAACACTTTTCGACTTGAATTAGACTAATTTTGACTAAAATGTACTTTTAAGTGCAGATAATAAAAAATGCAGTAAATAACTATGAAAACAGTTAAAGCTTGCTCTAGGTAAGCAGTAGAAGGTAAAACAAACATAAAAAACAGCAGGATACTTAATCAGGAAAGCAGTCACTTTTTTCAGTTCTCTGTAGCCAGGAAGACTCAACAGGACCACGTGGAGCTGTGTCTGAGCAATATGGCTTCAAAAAAATGCCATAGGCAGATTTTAACCAGGGAACTTCAAAAGAGCTAGAAATGGTCCAAAATGACCAATTACTACAGCTTCTTGTGCTGAGGTCACTTCCTTCAAGGACAGGTAGGCTATTCAAGGCTCCCCACTCCCACTGGTGAGCTAAGAAACTTCCTTCTATCCAAGTAAGGCAATGGACAACACAGGAACTACAACACAGCCCAGGATACAGCAAGGCCTGTACACTGGTCTAACTAGTTTAGGAGAGGCAGGAAAACAAGGAATATTTTTTTGTTTTGTTTTAAATAGAAACACACAGAAATGCAGAAAAAGCAATAAGTCAGTAGTACAGGCTAGCACACTTTAGTGGGCAGCCAAACAATTAAATTAAACAGAAAACAAACACTTTTAGACTTGAATTAGACTAATTTTGACTAAAATGTACTTTTAAGTGCAGATAATAAAAAATGCAGTAAATAACTATGAAAACAGTTAAAGCTTGCTCTAGGTAAGCAGTAGAAGGTAAAACAAATATAAAAAAACAGCAGGATACTTAATCAGGAAAGCAGTCGCTTTTTTTCAGTTCTCTGTAGCCAGTAAGACTCAACAGGACCATGTGGAGCTGTGTCTGAGCAACATGGCACAGTCTATTGCTGCGTAGTAATAATACACAGATGTGCATAAGCTGTAGTATTGTGGACTTGTACTGTTGATGTACTGAAATGCTGCACCCACCCTGTAGCAATGCCATAGCTGTGGCTGCTGGCATCACATCTCTCACACTTATATAGGTCCCTCTGGTATACCACCAAGGCAGCAGCAGCCTGTAGCTGGTGAGTATGGTTTATGTTCATGCTTGCCAATACACTGATCATGTAATGGCTATGGTATATTCCATGCACACATCTATCACACCTACCCATAATGCATGCCGTACATGTTCACGTATTGTTGCTGTTATTTGCACTGCATCACAGTGGTGACCATGATGGTGTATCTGAATGGTATGTCATACACCTGCAATATAACTAACATACTGTCATTGCAAAATGTGTCCACAGGGATGAGCATAATGGTGGGACACATGGCCTACTGTAAGGACATGTGTGAAACATCACCCTTATACAGTGCGACAACAGTGTATATACCAGTATTACAATGGCAACTGTTACAGATATACATTATGGCATATCATAAAATTGTGGTCCACAACCCTTAAAATCTGCAATGTGGTCCCAACATGAGCAATGAGTGTGTAATACGGAATCGTAGGTTAGGGCAGCAAATATGGGGAATACATGTCTTCACAAACACTGGAAGCATATGTGTGCATACACTCCAGATAAAATATAGTGGAAGCAGCTGTTGAGGTACTAACTGCATGCATTTGTCATGGAAATGTACCTTTCAGCAAGTACACATCCCGAATGTCACACCGCATATTGGTCTGCTTTCCAAGACATTTGGCCATCAAATGTGTACACTTACCTGCAACAGAGGCAGGTGTAGCTTGCACACATCTTACATGACATGGCATGGGCCCCATATCCAACAGGTAGCACCCATGAGCTGGACATGTAGTCATACCTCACCATAGCATATGCCATGGCAAACAGCGCAGACATTCATTTATGTGGCAAGGATGTATGGGACAGGAATGATGTAGGAAATAAACAGATGGCCATCCAAGACAAATGATGTCACATGTAGCAAACTGGTCATGCGGACTGACCAGTAACATGCCACAACACTGAAGGGGTTGCAGGAATGTCCAAGTACTGGCTGTGCAGTACCCGTGTCAGCAATTGCCTGGACTCTGCAAGCATGTGGCCTATGGGTTAAGGTAATCAGATGTGACAGTTGCACCACAGGAAACATCAGCCAGGCCTCTCTACAGGTAGTGTATGCATAACAGAAGTGGTTCTTAACAGTCATGCTTGCAATATCTACTGGTGTATCATGACCACATTGAAAACCTACAGACAGTATCATGTAAGATACATGAGCTGCACAAACAACGTCTCACCACACCTCAGGGCCATTATCTCCATCTGTACTGTGCTGGTGCCAGTGTACACCTGTATGTTTGACATTCATTAGCTGGGACTAGGCTGTTACACATGGTGTTCAGTGTTTGGGACACTGCAAACTGACACACATCTGTAGGCCATAGTTGTCAAACATCTGCAAAAAGGCTGAAGGTAAGGAGGGGTGTCATCATGACACACCAGTCCACTGCAGCAGGGATCCTAAGGAAGCTATGAATGGCTGTATCTATACACAGTCAGGTTCAGGAACTGTGGCAGACGTAACCCTGACTCCACACCAATAGTGGCAGCAGTGTGTGAACTCCAAGGGATGTGTACATGAGTTGAACTTGCAATCATGCAGAGTTGGGGGACATGTGTAGGGCAGACTGACCATATACTAACAACTGCAGATGGCCCATGCTAGTATACCCCTACCAGGAATAGTGACTGCTAAAGTACATGTAATAGTAGCTGCAAAAAACTGTCATGATATGGGCGTACACACATATGCACCCAGAAAGTGTATGCATCGCATTCAACATCAGCTCAACTAACACATGTTAGCCACTGCATTTCAATGCACAGGACATATGTCCCATATCAGGCTCATGTAATGTTAACATATGCAGTGATGTGGTCCCATGGCATATTGAGGAAGAGGGTGCCATATCAATAAGGGTGTGTACACTCCTCATAGCCACGGTAAGGTATAACGGTTGTCAGTATAATACTATCGTATTGGTCATACATGCACTGCTGATGTTGAGATCTGTAAATCAGACATCAGGCATTCACAAATTACATCTGTCCACATATCATCCTAGGTATGTGTTGGACAAACACATAGAGGCTGTAAACATTAGAGCAGACATAAATGACACAGTAATACACATTCAGCAATGGTGTGTACACTTGTGAGTTATGGTGCACAGTACATGGGAGGGAGCAGAAAAGGTGCACAGCAATACTGTGTACATGAGTGCAGTGTTTTCCAGGGGAAGGACCATCACTTACTAACATAGGCCATGCATCACACATATGTATACTGTTGCTAGCATGGATTGACTATAGCTGCACTGCATGCTGTTGACTACCATATGTTATGCATGTTGACAGATGGGTAATGGGAGGTCTGTGTGTACTATCCTTGTGCAACCTCATCTGTAGGTATGTGTGTGGGTGGGGGGAGATTTTTGTCTGTAAGTGCAATCTGGCGGAGTGGAGGGGGTGATGCATGTAGACTGTGTGGGTGCATGCGTGTGTGTTTGTGTGGGTATCCATGTATACACATGTGTAATTGCGGGGTGTTCATATGTCAGTACTTCCCTTTGGAATCATGCAGTACATGGACATGGACTGCCACATGAGACACCAGGAATATTTGTCTGATATGTAATCTCAGGACAGCTGGTAGTATAATAAGGTCTGTAGCATGGAACATGCATTGGGAGTGACACTGGACACCAGGTATACTGTTAAAATTTCAATCAGCAGAAGGGAGAATGACTACCCACGTATGCAGCACTACAGATGTATTGGGGAATTACTAGACAACACCAGGGAATGTATCCATATATTACTGTTGTCCGCATAATAAGTCAGTTGAGCAGCAGATCTTGCATCTACTGAGCAATAGTTATGTATGACACTCCAGTGCAGGACATTATTGAGTGAACGTAGTAGCCCCTAACATATGAGGGCCATGCTCATGATGTCAAGACATACCTAGGGTGAACACTGGATGACAGCAGTGAGGCCTTGTAAAACCTATTCCAATCAAGTCAAAGAGTTAATGGAGTAATAGGTCATGTGTTGTGATCACTTGTCTAGGCATTTAGAAGAATGATTTGTTAATGAGTGGTATTAATGATTGTATTTTACCAAGTGTGATGCAGGATGGGGAACTTACGTGAATAAACTTGGGACTTTCTGTAAACTCAGTGACAGGTAGGTATTATGGTGGAATTTCAGGGTGTGTGTGTGTGTGTGTGTGTGTGTGTGTGTGTGTGTGTGTGTGTGTGTGTGTGTGTGTGTGTGTGTGTGTATGTGTGTATGTTATGCAATGCCATACAGGTCTTAATGTGTGTTTCTTCTTTCCCCTCACAGGTGGAAAGGTGGGTCAGGGTCCCTTCTGCATGCAATCTGATGTTGGTGTCCATACAGACAACAAAAATGATAATAGGACTGTTGAGGCACAGGCGGGGTTGTCAGAGGTTGAAAGTGTGGTATCATTTGAAATCCCCCTGTTAGCCACCCTAACACCAGACACAGTCACAGTGCCTATAGATACCCCATCACCAGTGGCCATAGAAGAGGGGCAGTTGGTAGTTGGTGGCAGTGCACAGGAGAGTGTGATATCTATGCCTGCTGTGTCTGGACACAGCAGGCATATCCAGATGTCCAGCAGCGCAACACATAGGCAGATTTACTGGGGTGCTTGTGGGAAGGCCGCTGGTCATCATGCCCCTGGCAGAAGTGCCACAACTGGTACCACCAGATGCATGTTTCAGACTGTCATCGGGGCAGAGGCACATATGGAACTGTACACCAGAGAGAGTCTGAGGCTGCAAAGGGTTGCTCTCTCATCTGTAAGTGACATCTTCCATGAACTTGTAGGTGCCCTCCATGATCCTACCAAGGTAATGGATAGATGGTTGGGAGAGATGGTTGGCCTCATCGACCGTGGATTGTCTGTGCTCGAACATGTGGTGGGTGTGGGATGACAGCCACATGGACATAGGTCAGCAACACCAACAGCTGGTGGTCGACGTGGACATGCAAGGACACCAAGGCACTCCTTTAGTGACAGTACCAGCCCCAGCACAGCAGGGGGGGGCGCTGTCCACATCACATCACACCAGGCCATGTGCATGTGGCCCTGGCCAGTCCCAGGAGGGACCTGGTTCCAGCAGACATCTGGCATAATCAGGGGAGAGTAGCACATGGAGGCCTGTACATAGACGTGCCTGTGGAACCCCTGGCAGCCACAGTCTGTGTGTCCATAGGTGGAGGTGGTGAACTGCACACCATGCCAGTTATGGTCTGCAGCTGTCCAAGAAACATCTGTATAAGGCAGCCACATGGCAGAACTGTGTGCATGCATACCCACACACTATGCAAACACACCTAGGGCAACCCCATAGCTACAGACACTACATCACCATGCCCATATAGCTTAATTACACCCCTCACCCACACACACGGTGTCAAATGTATGGCCCACCCTCAGTGTCTGGCAAACTAAAAACATACTCTGTGCATATGATGATACCTGTGCCACATCCCTGTCATCCTTAACGTCAATGCAGGGACAGGCTAATATTGTTCTGATGCACACAGTGACTGTACTACAGTGTACCAATGCACTTCTGTGTAACATGTTCTCAGTAGTAATGTTTAATGCTTACATGTCAGGTAATGTAGCTGTCCAGCCATGATGCATTATAGCTGTTAGTAACACTGAGTGATTGTGATCTCCATAATGTTATCCATTTGTGTTGTAGGTGTATATATGTCATCAAGAGGATGTTCTGCAGTCATATTCCACAAGGAGTATGGCACTGTGGTGACACCATGGCTGTGACATATCCTGGGTACAGTTGAACACATGTCACAGGTCTGTATAACGGTTACTGCCTGTGCCACATGGCCAGGTGACCCCCCACCGGGACATGTATAATCAGCAACCTGATGTTGATATATCCACATACATGCACATTCTTACTTGGCAAGACTGGGACTAGACCCCTAACTAGGTACGTAGTGCTACCGATGTGTGTGGCTTTCATTGCACACACCACACAGCATTTAGGATGAGGTGTGTTCCAGATTACATGTTACAGGCAGAACATCCCCAGACATGTACAGTATGGTAATGGTGGATGTAATGGTTATATATGGACAATGCATAGTGTGACATACCATCATATACACATTAACAGACACATAACAGGCAGACACACATCCAAGAGACCTGGGCCTATCAGTGCTAACTAACTTGTCAGTGTGTCCATTGTGTTACATGTAGGCTGCACACAGCATGCATAACTGGGCTTGATTGTGTTACAAGTTACTTGTATGGTTGATGGTGACAGTGGTCACCATACAGTGGTACATGGGACATGTACCGGGGGTACCATGGTGTAATGACAATGTACACAGCACCCACACCCCACACCCCACTATGGATATTGCACAGAATGGAACCCATGATGATACTCTGTCATGCCCACCATCACACATTGACCACGACTGTGCTAC
>NC_056735.1:1068074821-1068149821 GCF_019279795.1 Protopterus annectens | reverse complement strand
GCACCACAGGGGTTACCAAGATGATATATGGGCAAAGGGTATATGAAGGTGTCTGACATCAGATGGCATGCTTCAGTAGGCCAATGGGAGGTGTAGTGAGTGTGAATAAGGTAGAATTTATTATACTCCACACACACACAGACAGAGGGTGTCAGTACTGACATGCATGGGTACATTGCTTTACAGGTATGTAGTGGTTGACTGTGCCAGAAGGCTGTACAAGGGTAGGTGAAGGGTATACCTTGGCATCAGACCACATGATAATGGTCTGCAGTGTGGCTCAGAGGTGTAGTGTCTGGATTGGCCCACATAGGTGGGTATTGTATTCACCATCCATTCATCTGGGTTACTATTGTGGGTGGCCAGTGCTGTGGAATGCTTGCTATGTATGTGTTCTGTAGTCCATGGCATGAACGGTGTCTGGGATGTGCATATGTCCCACATGCATGTTCTGTGACATGTTAAACTGTACCTGGGGTGTCTGGGCCATGTTGTGTACACAGATTGTTATTATCAGATGTGCCATTCATAGCCTCATGTGGTGGGAACTGGCAATGGACACCAGGTTGACCCTGCACCTACATTGACAGCATAATACAGGTATTCCCTGGTGTCAGTGGCATCTGTCCATACAGGGCATGTGTTTAAGGCATGGTATGTCCTTTGTGGGTTACATTTGATGGCACTACAGTTGTTGCAGGCGTCCAGTGGGGAACATAGTGAAGGCACACTGTCTGCAATTATGTGCCTATTGTAGTGATGGGACAGGGTGCCATGCCCTATGTAGTCTGCTGTAATCACACCATGGTTACTATTTGTGGGCAATGTGGAGGGAACTACCAACAAAGCGGTTGTTGCTTAGTCAAGTGTGTTTGTGTATGAGACATGGGTTGAGACTGTTCTCTGGGTAATACAAGGATTGCCTAAATTGTTTGCCAGGCCTTGATGTCACAGGTATGGGTATGGATTGTCAACCCCAGCCCCTCTACTGTTTGACATCTGTTATCCTTGTAAGGTGGACATCTTGACATATAATAGGCCCACCATATAAGAAATTTGCAAAACCTGTTCCACAATGAGTCCAGTTGTTGCACACTCACCTCCACACAGGATACGAATGACAAACACAGACATACTCTGAGTTTCACCATTGCCATGTCTAAGATTGGAATTTCTACCTAACTAGTACATCACCCTACAGCATTAAGCAGTTATAGCATGTGCCACGGAAATTACTGGGCTAATCTTTCCCCAAAGGTGTATTTCAAGGTGACTGACATCAGCAGGCTTCCCAAAGAAGGGTAATGGAGGTTGTATTGACAGTGAATAGCTTCAAAAGCATTGTTCCCTACACAGGCAAACAAACACACAAACATCTACACTTGCCATGTCTGGGAATTGAACCATAACATAACTAGTATATCACACTACTGCATTACACTGTTATAGGACACACCATGGAGATTACGGGGCTACACATTCCCCAAAGGTGTATTTCAAAGTGAATGACATCAGCAACCTTGCTAACGTTGGGGAATGGAAGGTGTAGTTCATAGGTTCATAGTTTCAAAGGGTCATACGTTGATACTAGGCTATTGGCCCTAGTGCCTATACATGCCTAGACATGACATTTCTCTGGCTTTGACTTCCCACAATATATACTTCCCTGTACCCTTGTCTAGCAGGGCAGCTGACATGATCCCTGGGGTAAATGTCCTATCTCCCATCCAATCATCCAGGTTCCTTTTGAAAAAGGCCAAAGGGGCACTTTGCTTGACATGTGTGGGCAGTCTATTTCAGAGTCTAGCGAGTCTCTGGGTCAGGAACACATCTCTACTGCATGTATTGTTCATTGTGATGACAGGATTTGGATCCCTGGAGCATGTGGCTGTGAGGGTTTAGAATTCTCTAAGTGTAGCATGTCCAACAGCTGTGGGTTTGACATAGGATGTTATGTTAAGCAAAGATCGCCTCTGAGAACACGAAACATGACAGAGTATTGCTGGTTGATTTTCAGATGGTCAGCATAGGGCATTTTGTTTAAGTTAGTGGCCATTTCATGAGGTATGTCTGCAGCCTCTTTACTTGTTGCAGATGTCTTGTGAGGTACATACGTAACAGGCTGTTGTAGTCTGTACTGGGTTTACTGAGAGATGCCTACAGTTGGACAATGGGCTCCTTTTCCTGGATGTAAAGCCCTTAGTGGGAGGTGTGCCACATAGGTGGGTTTCCTGACTGTTGTGGTGATGTGGTTATCAAAGGTGAGACCACTGTCCACCTGTGTCCCTAAGTCTGTTATCACACTTTAGGTGTTTATTGTACTGCCTCTTATGTGGTACTTCACAGGTACATTTCCCTTCCCAATAGGGATAGCTATATATTTCTTGGCATTGATCTTGAGGCGATGGCTCTTGTACCAAGCATGTCTTTCTGTAAAGCCCTTCTGCAGAATATCCACATCATGTGGGGATTCAATATTGGCTCCCAGTGTGCAGTCATCTCCAATCTTTGTTTGCCGGTGTCCCTTACTGTTAGAAGACTGTACTTCAGAGCAGTAGATGCCGAACAAGGGCGGTGCCAGGACTAAACCCTATGGTACTCCAACTGTCACTTGTCTGGGGCTTGGGTTGGTGTCCCCTACATTTACAGTGTGTGTGGTGTCAGTACAGCAGTTGGCAGCCCATCAGGTGACAATGGGAATAATGGCCAGCATGATATGTTTATCCATGATTCCAGACTGGGGAATGATTTCAAAGGACTTGGCAATGTCCAGATAGGCTGAGTGAACCACCGTACCCTCATCCACAACTCTGGAGATGGATTCATAGTTGTCATTCAGGTTGAGGTGACATGATTGGCCCTCACAAACCAAACCTGCTTAGGGTCCAGTGTTTGCAGGTTGCCAATGCCTTTGTTTTAATTTCCATGATAATACATTCCATGACCTTGCAGAGCAGGCACATCATACTGCTTGGGCTGTAGTTCCCAGAATCCAAGGTGGACTGGGATAACGGTAGCTGTGTGCCACACAGTGGGCACAAAGCATGATGTGTGGCTATGATTAGACATGGCACATAGGTGAGGTGCAAGTGCAGTTTGTAGCTCATGTAGTACACAGCCAGGGATGCTGACTGGTCCCATGGCTGCTGTTGTCATAGCTCTGTAGAGTATGTTTTTTACCTATGTGGCTATCATTACTAGCATATTGCAATCTATCTGTTTTGAGATGGCCCCTTTGGGGGTTGAGAGGAGGGTGCAGTTGGCACTGAATCAATCTACCAGGATATTGGCAATATCCCTGGGAGGAGTAGATGTAGTACCATCCTGTTGTAGCTCACAGCAGTTCTGAGCATTGCCATTTAGATTCCTCACATAGCTATGGAACGGCTTGCAGTTGTCTTTGGCATCTGTGGCTATATTACGCTCATAACTAGCCTTGGTGGATGTTATGAGGGGTCTCTGCCTTCTACTGTAACTGGTAAGGGAGTATTTTGCATCATGGAAAGTCCCCCATTTCTGCAAGAGTTTCTTCCTTTTGTTGTACAGTATGTTTATGGCAGGGTGCCACTGCATTGGCATCCTTTTCTTGGATGGGGAGCATCTTGGTTCACTATTGGATGGCACAATTCCTGCACAAGTGGATGTGCTCATACAGTGCCTTCATGTATGATTCATCAGTTGTCCTTTCTGTTCCCGTCTGCATGAGTGTCATGATGTTAGTCACGTCTGACATGTGTAGCATGACATTGGCTTTGGAGATGTGTGTTACAGAGGTGTCCATACTGGGGTGTGGAGGAGGGATGTTGATGTTAAGGGTGATTAGCTCATGGGCATACCTGACCACAAATGGGGTGACCATAGGTGTGGAGCATTGATGTCCCATGTCGCTAATGACTAAGTCTAGGATATTTGAGCCCCTGCTGGGGCTATGGGTTACATGATTCAGGGCATTGGGAATTATGACTTCCAAGAACCGTTGGGCACACGTGTTGGTACACAAGTAGTTTTCCCAAGCTAATGGCAGGGTAGTGTAACTCCCCCAATATTAGGGTGTTTGCTTGTATCGCAATAGTTCACAGTATGTTTCAAAGGCTGTAGTGGGTATCATGGGGCATGGTGGGGGATCTGTAGCAAGCTATACAATTTGGAATGCAGTCTAACCTACTGTTAGTTGCATCGGGGGTATTTCAAACACATTCTGTTGGGCAAGTAGCCTGGTGGTGTGAATATCCTTGGTGAATATGGACACTCCTCCCCCTTTATTATTTTGGTCCTGGTTTGATGGCCAACTGGTCTGGTGAGAGCTGTACCTGGTATTGCAGGGTTGCTCTCTGGAGGCTTGGATCAGGTCTCTGTTACTCCACAGTTATCAATGTTCTCTATTTGTAGCTGTGCCTAGTGACTGTGAATGGCCAAAAAAGCATTGCTCCCTACACACACACACAGTTGCCATGGAACTCCTATCTAACTAGTTTCTCACACTGCAGCATTACGCAGTTATAGGATGTGCCATGGAGATTACTGGGCTACACTTTCCCCAAAGGTGTATTTCACAGTGAATGACATCAGCAGGCTTGCCAAAGAAGGGCACTGGAGGTTGTAATGACTGTGAATGGCCTCAAAAGCATTGCTCCCTATACAGACAAACAAACACACACTTGCCATGTCTGGGAACAGAACTCCTACCTAACTTGTTTATCACACCGCAGCATTACAAAGTTATAGGACACACCACAGAGACTACTGGGATACTTTTTCCCCAAACGTGTATTTCAAAGTGAATGACATCAGCAGGCTTGCCAAAGAAGGGCAATGGAGGTTGTAGTGACTGTGAACGGCCTCAAAAGCATTGCTTTCTACACAGACAAACAAACATCCACACTTGCCATGTCTGGGAATAGAACTTCTACCTAACTAATCACACTACAGCATGACGCAGTTATAGGACATGCCACCAAGATTACTGGGTTATTTTTTCCTCAAATGTGTATTTCAAAGTGAATGACATCAGCAGGCTTGCCAAAGTAGGGCATTTGATATTGTAGTGAGTGTGACTGGCCTAAAAGGCATTGAGCCCTACACAGACAAACACACACACACACACACACACACACACACACACACACACACACACACACACACACACACACACACACACACACACACTTGCCATGTCTGGGCTTAGAACTCCTACTTGACAAGTACTTCACACTATAGCATTATGCAGTTATAGGACATGACACAGAGACTAATGGGCTACTGTCTCCCCAAAGGTGTATTTCAAGGTGAAGACATCAGGCTTGTCATAGTAGGGCAATGGGGAGTTCAGTGTGTGTGTGCATGGGTCATAACCTATTCATCTAGAGGCAGACACACCACACTCAGGCACTCACAGGTTTATATTCCACAGGTACATGTATACAACTGCTAGATGGGTACTGACTTGTACAGTCATGTTGCACAGTTAGCACTCACACCACAAACACTATAATGCTGAGGGATTCCAGAGGCATATGTCTACAGTTGATTGACATTTGCACATCATGTGGTTTTAGCCAATTGGATGTGTGCTGGGTGCGACAGGCTTCATGATGGAAGGCTCTTTGTCACTGTCACTCTCTTCCACACATCTTTGTATGTGTACGTTTGGCCTTTTACAGTGTGTTGCCCTTGGATATATGTGTGTATTCCTATCCAATGTGTGTGCAAAGCATGACTGGTGCATACTGAGGAATGTATGCACTAACATCTGCGACTGTCTGATATGTATGGTCCACTGTTGTTGCTAGACATGGGCTCCATTTCTTTACGTGTGTGAGCATGCCCAGTATGACCTTTCAGTAGTCTGTTGTCTGACATGGCCTTCATTTCTCTAAGTGTGGAAACATGCCCAGTATGACCTTCTGTACTGAATGTGTGAATCCATTCCAGGTAGATTTTATTCCAGTGCAGACTTTTTTGTTCTACACCTACAGGTAGAAAACTGTTTCTGCAGGATATCTGTAGATCAGTTGACAATATGGGGTCAAAATGGGCAATGGATAGTGGGTTACTGTAGGTAATTGTGTCTGTGCTGCTTCTGCTACATGGTCCTGGTATTAGCAGAGATATTCAGACATATGTACTGTTATACACTGTGATGTTTTATGTAATCAAGTACTGTCAGGTAAACATATTTGCTTGCAGTGATGTCCTGGGGAACACAGGGTGAATGCAGCTGTGTCCAGTATTGTGGTCAGCAGCTTACATATTCTTGCACACTCATGCCATTCTGGAGGGGAAGCTGCAGACACTTGCTGCTGGGTCTGTGTAAATGCTTCAGCACCTTGGTACAGTGGTGGCAGGGGATCCCATGCTTGTACATCCATCAACGTGACAATATGGCCATAGCTTTCTG
Organism: Protopterus annectens; assembly: GCF_019279795.1. Taxonomy (NCBI): domain Eukaryota; kingdom Metazoa; phylum Chordata; order Ceratodontiformes; family Protopteridae; genus Protopterus; species Protopterus annectens. Next base: position 1,068,143,424 of record NC_056735.1, on the reverse strand, counting down.
TGGCAATACCTCACAGCTGTACAAATTCACACAGGTTACCCAGAGGCAGGGGTCATAATTCTGGACATTACCCCTGCACATTGTGGTTTACGAGCAGGTTTGCAGCCACCCATTCTTGTGTTTGCAGCCAGGGATAGTATGTACACATGGCTGAGTTTTGGACTTCACACACTCCATGCCACCCATTCTTCCACACACCCCTCTCTATTATTCTATCTTCCATATATTATGCAAACATTCTCTGATATTTTCCCTATAGTTATCATCTCATCACAACAGTAATTTGGTGTTGGTCCACAGTTCATGCAGTGGGACATGGTGGAGATGTTACTGTGATTTGTCCACGTGGCCTTGCATTTGGGTTCTGTGGACTGTGTTATGTTGTTATTTGGGAGTCCATGACATAAAATACATTGGATGTGCAGATGAGGCACAGGCCTTTGGCAGTGGATTGTAGGCCATTTGATAGTGATGCAGGCCAGCTGTAGCAGGCCATTGCATTCTGTCAGTCCTACAGTCCCAGACTGCAATACACTATATTCCCATGGGGTGGCAGTGTAGGTATGCAAGGTGTTCATGCCAATACTTTCTGTCAGTATTGGTACAGTGGTGTGGATGCTGGCAGGGTGCTGCTTACAGCTAGGGACACACCTGCATGGGACACCTGCCCTGCATGCTGCATTCTTTTGCTATTGCCATACACAGGTGGTACTCATTCCTAACAGCAGGGTTAAGGCTGGAGAAGTACATGTGGGTGTTGGTGGTGGGGTGAGCTGAGTGCATGTGTGCTATGGCCACTACTTGCATCTGACTCACAGATATGCATGGGGCATTCCATTTATGCTGGCTTGTGCAGGGACATCAGCTGTTTCTCAATTCATCATTCCTATGACCTTTGTGGTCTGCCAGTGTTTGGCCAGATGACATCGGTATTCCCTACTACAATCCCAGATAATGTGCTGCAAACCTGTATGTACAATTCCAAGTGTGTGTCCATTTGACAGTTACATATTATACACTGTCTGTCTGGGGTACTTCTCCCTGTGTACTACTTGTATATCTGTGCCGACAGTCATGCCATGTCCATCATTCAGATGGTGACACATATTACTTCCAAACATTTACTATGGCTTACTGCTGGAATGTGTTATACTGGAAAGCATTGTGTTTGGCACTGCAGTTGTGAGAACTTGGCCCTGTCATCGGCAGTACTGAGCAATGGTCACCAGGACAAACCTCACCATGCAAACATACTGACCACTCTCACACAATATACAACACACACCAACCTAACACACGCAGACCTGCATATTGTAGACATGCTACAATCTATTGTGCTACCTTGGCCAGCTCAGGTAATCTGTGCTGCACTGTTATTATGCCTACACATACATGTTACTACATTTCTACATAGGATTGGGGGGGCACACCTGTGTGTTACATGTCTACATAGGATTGGGGGGGCACACCTTACTGTTACTACATTTCTACATAGGACTGGGGGGGGGGCAAACCTGACTGTTACTACATTTCTACATAGGATTGTGGGGGGGGGGGCACACCTGATTGTTACTACGTGTCTACATAGGTATGGGGCGGCACACCTGACTGTTACTACATTTCTACATAGGATGGGGGCATACCTGACTGTTACTACATTTCTACATAGGATTGGGGGGGCACACCAGACTGTTAATACAATTCTACATAGGATTGGGGAGGCACACTGGACTGTTAGTACATTTCTACATAGGATTGGGGGGGCACACCTGACACTTGTACACATTTGCTATGAATGTACTTGTATGTCAGGTACTCCATTTCATTCTGTATTCTAACCTATCATGTTGACTAGATGCATATCAGTGTACTACAGGTGTTAGGTTTGATTGACCTACATTTCAGTTTCTGACTTCTTACCCTTCAGAACTAACATCCCACTGCCTGACCTGTTGTAGTCTGTCTGTGTAGGCCTGGAGGAGGGAGTTTACCAATAGCCATCAATCAGAGGCCTTAACACAGCCTTAGTTTGTGTTTGTCTACACCTGTCCTGCTGGCTGATACTGTTGTTGGGTATGTGAACCTCCATGACTGGCATGTGTGTGTCATATGGACACACTTGCAGTCCAGCACATTTCCTGCAGTGCATTTCATCACCTTGTCTAGTACTGGCTGCTGTGGTGACACCAGTATTTGTAACAGATCTCATGCTGCCACTATAGGTGTCTACTATCTGCTGGCATCCCATTCAGTGACTCGGTTCCCTTGCATGCTCATATCCATACCATAGATACAAGTAACAACACATACTACTCCATTCGGCAATTGGTAGGAATAGTGACTTACCTTGTGGCTGTGCCAGTACTGAGGATGGTGCTGGAGGGATGACTATGTCGGATGCACATAGAACACTCCCTATACACAGTTAAGCACAGGCAGTGTCATGTTTGGCATCCCTTTTGCTGTATGTGCGAGTTAGAGAGAAGTGTCATTCCCTGGGTCCCTACTGTGGCTAAGATCTACAGTGAATGTCATCTGAACCTCATGTGGTTGTAGCCATTTGGCTGTGTGCTGGGTGGGACAGGCCTCCAAATGGATGGCCCCTTGTGACAGTCATCTACTTTTGGCTTATTATAGTGTGTTGTCCTTGGATATATGCCTGTATTCCTATCCAGTGTGTGTGTGTGTGTGTGTGTGTGTGTGTGTGTGTGTGTGTGTGTGTGTGTGTGTGTGTGTGTGTGTGTGTGTGTGTGCAAAGCATGAGTGGTCCATACTGATGAGAGTCTGTACTAACATCTGCAACTGCCAGATATGTCTGGTCCACTGTTGTTTGCAGACATGGCCTTCATTTGTTTAAGTGTGTGAGCATGCTCAGTATAACCTTTCAGTATGTTGTTGACTGACATTGCCTTCATTTGTATGTGTGTGAGCATGCCCAGTATGCCCTTCAGTAATGAATGTCTGGATCGATTCCAGGTAGGTTGTACTGCAGTGCAGACCTTTGTGTTGTACACCTACAGGTAGCATACTGTTTCTGCAGGGTATCTGTTGATCATTTGGCAATATGGGGACAGACTGTGCAGGGCATAGTGTGTACTGTAGGTTATTGTGTCTGTGCTGCTTCAGCTGCATGGTACTGCTGTTAGTAGAGATATTCAGACATGTGTACTGTTATACACAGTGATGTTTTCTTTCTTCATGTACTGTCAAGTGGATATTTTTGCTCACAGTGATGACTTGGGGAACAGGGGTGACTGCAGCTGTGTCCAGTATTGTGGGCAGACACCTATGTATTCATGGTAAGTTATGTCATTCTGGAGGGGGTGCTGCAGACACTTGGTGCTGGGTTTGTGTATCCGGTTCAGCACCTTGGTAGAGTGCTGGCAGAGGATTCCATACTTGTCTGTCCATCAACATAACAGTATGGGCTTATCTTGCTGTGGCAATGCCTCACAGCTGCACAGATTTGCACAGGTTAGCCAGAGGCAGGGGCCATGGGTCAGGACATTTACCCTATTGTGGTGTATGGACAGGTGTGTAGCCACCCATTTATGTGTTTGCAGCCAGGGATAGTGTGTGTGGACACAGCTTGGTGTTGAACCCTGAACATTCCATGCTGCCCATGCTCCCACACCCCCCTCTGTTATTCTAACCTGTTCCCTACATTATGCATACATTCTCTGATACTTTCCCCTAAGGGTATCACCCCATCAATGATGTGTGTTAGTGTTGGTCTACAGTTCATGCAGTGGGACATGGTAGACATGTTACTGTGGTTTGTCCACATGGCCTTGCATATGGTTTATGTGCAGTGTGTTATGTTATTATTTGGGTGTCCATGACATAACATGCATTGGCAGTATGTGTGAGACACAGGCATTTGGCAGAAGCTTCTGGGGCATTAGGTGTTGCTGCAGGCCAGATGTGGCAGGCCGTTGCATTCTGTCAGTCCTACAGTCCCAGACCACCATACAGTATATTCCCTGGGGTGACAGGGTAGGTGATAGGTGTTCATGTCAATACCTTCTATCAGTCTTGATCAGGTGGTGTGGATGCTGGCAGGGTGCTGCCTACAGCTAGGGACATACCTGCATGGGACACCTGCACTGCATGCTGCAAACCTCCGCTATTGCCATATACAGGTGGGGTCTTACTGTACCCATTCCCCACAGCAATGATATTACCAGAGAGGTGCCTGTGGGTGATGTTTGCATGCCTGGGTGCATGTGTGCTATGGACACTACTTGCATCTGACACACATATATGCATGGGGCATTCCAGTTATGCTGGCATGTGCAGGTACATCAGCTGATTCCCAATACATCAGTCCTACCTCCTTTGTGATTTGCAGGTGTTCAGGCAGACATCACCGGTATCCCCTACTACAGGTCCAGTTACTGTGATGCATACCTATATGTAGAAATCCAAGGGTGTCTCCATTTCACAGTGACACAATATATACTGTATGTCTGTAGTTCTTTCCCCTGTGTACTGCTTGTATATCTAGCCCAACAGCCATGCTATGTCAGTTTTTCAGATGGTGACACATACTACCACCATACATTTACAATGGCTTACTGCTAGCATGTGTTATACTGGTGGGGATTGTCTTTGGTACTGCAATTGTGAGAGTTTGTCCATGTCATCAGCAGTAGTGGGCAATGGCCACCAAGTCTTAACTCAACATGTATACATACTGACTACTCTCACACATTATGAAACACACACCATCCTAACACACACAGACCTGCATATTCTACAAATGCTATGACCTATCCTGCTACCTTGGCCACCTCTGGGCATCTGTGCTTCACTCGTATTATACCTACTCATACATGTTACTACATTTCTACACAGGACTGGGGGGGGTCACACTTGAGTGTCACTACATTTCTACACTGGAGTGGGGGATGGGACAGACCTGTCTGTTTCCACATGTCTTCATAGGAGTGGGGGGGCACTCCTGACTGCTACTACATTTCTACATAGGATTGTGGGGGGACACACCTGACTGTTTCTACATTTCCACACCTGATTGGGGGTAGGGGCACACCTGACTGTTACTACATTTCTACACTGGATTGGGGTAGGGGCACACCTGACTATTTCTACATGTCTACATGGGAGTGGGGAGGCACACCTGACTGTTACTACATTTCTACATAGAGTTATGGGGACACACACCTGACTGTTTTTACATTTCTACACAGGATTGGGAGGGCACACCTGACTGTTACTACATTTCAACAGAGGATTGGTGGGGCACACCTTACTGTTTCTACATGTCTACATAGGATGGGGGGGCACACACCTGGCACTTGCACACATTTGTCATGACTGTACTGGTATGTCAGGTACTCCATTTCATTCTGTATTCTAACCTATCATACTGACTAGAGGCATATCAGTGTATTACATGTCTTAGCTTTGGTTGCCCTACATATTAGTGTCTGACTTCCTCCCCTTCAGAACTAACATCCCACTGCCTGACCTGCTGTAGTCTGTCTGTGTAGGCCTGGGAGAGTTTACCCATAGGCATCATTCAGAGGTCATAGCACAGGCTCTGTTTGTGTTTGTCTATGCCTGTCCTGCTGGCTGGGACTGTTTTTGGGTATGTGAAACTCCCTGACTGGCATGTGTGAGTCATATGGACACACATGTCACCCAGCACATTTCATGCAGTGGGTTTTGTCACCCTGTGAAGTACTGACTACTATGATGAGTCCAGTATGTTGTACAGATGTCACGGTGCCACTATGGGTGTCTACAATCTGCCGCCATAACATTCAGCCACCCAATTCCCTTGCATGCTCACATCTATACCATAGATACAGGTAACAAAACAGTCTACTCCATTTGGCAATTAGTAGGTTGATTGACTTACCTTGTGGGTGTGCCAGTATTGAGGATGGTGCTGGAGGGCTGCCTATGTCAGATACACATAGAACACTCCCTATACATGGTTGAGCACAGGTAGTGTCATGTTTGGCATGCTTTTTACTGTATGTGCGAGTCAGAGAGAGGTGTCATTCCCTGGATCCCTAGTGTGTCAGTGTATATGCTATGTGTTGCCTCTTTGCTAAGGCCAGGGCATACTGGTCCCGCCTCCATCTTCCTACTGGGACAGGCTCAGGTTTTCCTTCTCTGAGTCACTCTGTGCCTGTGCAGGCCTTGGCATTGGTGGGGGGGGGGGCTGTGTGGCCCTGCTCCATGCTGTTCCTGCTTCAGCTGTTTCTGCAGGATCATATTGTGTAGCATGGCACATACCATAACAATTTGAGTACATGTAGCTGGTGAGTACTACAAGGCTCCACCAGATGTGTCCAGGCACCAGAACCATGACTTGAGCATCCCAAAAACATGCTTTATTATAAGTCTGGTCTGTGCGTGTGCCTCATTATGCTGTTCTTGTTCAGGTGTGTGTGCATTTCTGATGGGTGTCATCAGCCATGGCTCCAGTGTGTAACCAGCATCCCCCACAATGTGACCATAGGGGTTGTCCCCACTGGCAAATCTCTGGTACAGCTGCATCAGATGCCAGATGTAGGAATTGTGATAGCTTCCAGGGCAGCCAGCACACACATTCATTATAATGCCCTGGGCATCGCACATGACCTGGCAGTTGATGGAGGGGAGGCCCCTGTTGTTGATGTGGGCCCTACCCTGATCACCAGGTGGTACTTTGATGCATATGTGGGTGCAGTCTATAGCACCCACTACCTCAGGGTATTTTGCTATTTGGTGGAAGAGACACATATTGCTGACCAACACCTCATGGTTGTTGAGGAAATATACATGCTCACTGGCATGTGCTGACATGGCATCCAGGAATTGGTGGAAAACTCTGGATGCTGATGCCTGTGAGATCCCCATGATATCCCCAGTTGAGCTTTGGGAGGTACCTGTGGCTAGTATTCCTAGGCCTACACATACCTTAGTATCCACTGGGCTGGGTTCCCCTCGGTCAGTTCAGTGTGTCAGGCATGGTCAGCACAGCTCAACAGTTTGCTGTAGGAGGTCCATGTCCACCCTATAGCACTCCACTATCTCCAGCTCATGTAGCTCCTGGTAGGTTACCCTGGGTCTGTACACTCTTATCCGTCTCCTCACTGTGGATTGATCGGCAGCATTCACATCCTCACCACCATCAGCCTCTTGCACATGTTGTTGTATGATACCTGCTGCAGCCACTATCATTTTGTAATTTTGTTTGTTAAAAGTTTCCCACTTGTATACACTGGTGGTGTAGAGTATGGGAAAAAAACAGAGGGGAAGGTGTTTGCATAGTTTATAGTAATGTTCTGGGCTGGGCTGGTCTGCTGCCTGTGTAATTGGCTGATTTTGATACATTTCACCTGCCATCTATGCTAGTTCTCCTTGATTAACTTCCTACTACTGTTTTCCCTTCCAATTGCCTTCCTGTTTAAGCCCAGGCGTGCACAGCACAAACACAGTGCTCAAATCTGCACAGATCTGTTATTTCCTGGTTTACCTTTTTTTCTTTACAACCCAATGCACAGCACGCACACCCACTTAGGCAATGTAAAGAGTGCTAGGCAGCCTCAGACACACCCCTTTGCCTAGCTGTGCTAAGCTAGGAGCAAACCTGAGCCACAGGGCTCCAATCCACTTACATTATGTGTGCCACCCTCCCCATGATATCAGCTAACTCATAGGCTTGAACCAAGCCATTCCTGCTCTTACACTGTTGGGAGCTGACTAACATGCTGGGGAAACTTGGGATTCACTATCATTCTCCTCATTAGCATAGGATTGCATGCTAATCCATAGCTACATATCTCACACTGAGCCTCCCCCTTAGCAACCACTACTCACTGGCCATGTTGTCTTCTGCCTGCCATTGACTTTAATGGCAGAATAGTGATTTTAGTTAGAATACTTATTTTAGGTTTATTTTCTTATTTTTCCCCCAATCCCGTTTGCGCTCTGCTGCCCTATGCTTAAACGGCCGAGATCGGCTAAAAAACATAAAAGTTGATTTATTTATTTTCTAAACTGTTTTCAATGCCAATGGCCATTGGCATGCTTCCTGAATGATATGCACCCTTTATTTAGAGCTGTCCCGGCTCCGTTTTAGAATTTGCAGAAATGTACTCGGTTACTAACCGAGTACATTTCTGCAAATTACACTAGTCCTTCACGGCTGGTTTCCAGCTTCTTGGATCGCAAATCCACTTCATGTGCATGGATTTCTCCTGCAAATGGGGTAATTTGCATACAGGGGCTGAGTCCGTGCAGTACTAGGGCAGGATTAGTGTAGGAGCTCTAGCAGGCAATATGTCTGCCATACGATATGTATCTGGATATTCATCATGCATTAAAACAAAATACAAAAGGTTTACAACATTTCCAGTGTGAATATGTATTGTGTTATGAAAATAAATGAGTAAAAGGTTATTGACTGCCATTAGATATTTACAGTTACTAGAGTTTCAGAGACTTTTTGGCTAAAGGCATGTGTTGTTAGTGAGTACTGATGTGGTTTTACTCATTACCACTGAAGCATTAACATACCTAAGAATTTGTGAGGTAGCCAGTATCTGTATTTTAAAGGCAAGTGTAGAGAACAGAATTGAGGCATGGGTTAGTACAGGTAGCCATTTTGCCTTCTGAAGAGTAATATGGGGATTCAAATGTTGATTTATAATTATAAACCTGTAGATTTTATTATTGGCAGTATGTAAAAGATGAAAGATTACAGCAGTGACTGATGGACCATATTCAAAATATGAAAGTGGTATTTTTCAGGTATTACATCTCTTGAATCAATACATAGCACAGTAGTTTTTTCAGTTATGTAGCAACCTTATTAACCATTTCTGCAGTATAGTCATTAAATCAGATTATTATATCTTGTAAATTACCTAAATATTTTTTCAGCTGTGTACTTTATTAATAGAATAGCTGGTATTATTATTATTATTATTATTATTATTATTATTATTATTATTATTATTATTATGCTCATTCCAAATAACATATAAACTTTCATAAATTTATGGATCCTTAGATATTCCAAGGCCACCAAATCTCATGACCATTCTTGCCTTGCCAAAATCCTCCCTCAGGCCCCACATCTTTCTCCAAGTGGTCCATAGTGGTCTGGATTATATTTGTGTATACCCACCCAATCATCTAGTTTATGTTTAAAGGAAGATAGTGAATGGCACAGCTTAACATACAGGTGGAATTTATTCCAGAGTTGGTTTAGGTGATGGAGTAGATGCTTGTCCCTTTACCATGCTTTATTTATTTGTTGGTGAAGATTTAGATCATGTGATTAAGTATTGGAGTTATCGGACTTACAGAGAAACAAAAGGACCAGGAGAATAGGTCTCTAATTGTGCAGTAAGTGAGACAGAGATCTCCCCAGCAAAGTTTAGAGGACAGAGAATAAAATGAGAACTTTCAGCTTCTTAGAAGCTCAGGGACTTTAGACTAGTGATCATTTTGTTTAAGAAATTTTGTGATCTTCCTAATAGTTTGACAAGTTTAGTAAGATACATCCAAAAGGGGGTAGTGCACTCAATAAATGGTTTGATCGATGCCATGTATGAGGAACTGATTACCTCTTTAGAGCTTGATGTTCTTAATTTGGCAATTAGCTGAGTTAAATACAAAAAAATATATATTTCCTGACAACTATTGTCGCATGATGGTCAAAAGAGTAGGAACTATCAACTCAAGTACCTAGGTCCATAACATTTTCATTTTATAGAGGTGTATTGTCTAGAGAGTATAATGAAAGAAGGGTTGTCTACCAAAAGTGATGATACTACACTTTTTATAGGTTCATAAGTAAGTACTAGATGAGCTGCCCATGCTGGCCATTTTAAGCTTAACCAGTTTCTCTTTTTGTGCTTGAAATAACCTATCCCACTTGGTTGTAGATTGGTCTTATCCATCCCATGGATGATAATTATATATTACTCCTGATGAGAATAACTGTGATTATATCACAGATAATTTGAGAGGACCTATGCACAGGATAAAGTATTGAAGAGCTACATCTGTCCAATAATAGTACAGGGAGCAGTTGTGAGGTAAATGTTCTGTTTCCCATCCATTTATCTAAGTTACACTTGAAAATGGACCGGGATGAACTTTGTTTATGTGGATGGGGAGTCTGTACCATAGCAGCAGTATACTCTGCAAAACATAGCTGTCCCTCTAAACTGTTATGCTGATGTTTCAGAAGAGGATTAGATTCCTAGACCAGGTATTTCTGATGCCATTTGACTTTCTGATCTGCATTAAATCCATCAATAATGGGTCAGAGGATGCCTTGTATAGCAGACATAGGTTACCTCTTAGCAGTCTCTAGGATACCGAGTATAGTGATAGGGCTTTGAGTTGGTCCATGTAGAACATGTTGTTTAGGCCTTGTATCCTTTTAGTAATGTATATCTGTGGGTGCTCCAGTTGTTGTATGTGTCAGGACAGATACAAGACAAAGGCAGTATGAGGGCTAAGTAAAGTAAGACAATGACATCCCTAGATATATACACAATCCTTTTGTTTATAAGCTGTTTAAAATAGAAGGACAGACCTTCCTGCAGGATGGCTAAGTCATTTGTGGATTCAATGACTGCTCCTAGCCTGCAGTCATCTGCAAACTTAGTCAGACAGAGACCTTTGATATTGGCTTTTGCTTCAAAAACGTAGATGCCAAACAGGTGAGATCCCAGAACAGAACCCTGGGGGACTTCACTGGTGAATGGTCTCATTGTTGAGGTAACTTCCCCTACTTTAGTTATGTTTGTCCTATCTGGGAGCCAGTTGGCATTACAGTGGATTTATCCAATTTAGCATTTAGATTACACCTATTTTTATTGCACCAAGAATTTACTAGGCTAGAGTTCATTCTGGAGAGGTTTGTGTGTCATAACGTGACTTAACAAAAACTTACAGTTTTCAGCAATCTGCAAACTCTGTTAGCCAGATGTCTTGTCCCGCTGCTTGGACATCTGAGAAGTGAGTATCAAAAAGGAGACATCCCATCATTTAGCCCTTAGGGACATCCACTGGTTCCTGTCATACTTTCTGATGAAGCACCTGCAATTCACACGATGCAGCTTCTGTCTTTCTGTCAGTTTCCTTTATATCTTACCAGATATGGGCTGATTTTTAAAGCATTTAGCTTTTACATGATGCCTGCAAGGGGAATGGAGTTGAAGTCTTTGGGCAGATCAGGATATGCTGCAAACACTGCTTGGCCATCATCTATAGACAAGCAGTGTTTGCAGCATATCTTGATAGCCTCCATAAACCTGTTAAATATATTTACCAGATTAAATAGATAGGGGGCAGGATTCACGAAGGCTTGCACGGAGTGTAAGAGACGTGCAACACTCCATGCAAGCCTCGCGATCCAGGAACAGCCCTAAGCTCCGTGTAAGAGACCAGCTAAAACGTCTCTTACACGGACTGGGCGTGGACATGCTAACTACCTCACTTGCATCTGAAAGGTATGCAAATGAGGTATATTAGCGATCCACGAAGCAGAAACCAGTCCGTGTAGGAGACGTTTTAGCTGCAGAAATGTACTCAGCTGACAACTGAGTACATTTCTGCAAATTCCACAACGGAGCGATGTCAGCTCCAAATAAAGGTCGGATATGACTCAGGCAGCATGCCAATGGCCAAATATGTGGCCATTGTCAAGATAACCCGATGCAAAAATATTAAAAATATAATTTTTTTTTTCCGGCGATCACCGATGTTTAAACCCAGCGCAGCCCCATGCAAATGGGCTGCGCTGTATAAAACCATAAAAAAGAAGGTTATAAACCCACAAATGTGGGTTTCATGCAATACATGGAATGACAATGCAGGGACCAGCAGACCAAAACCAACATGGCCACCGTGTAGTGGTTGCTAAGGGGGGAAGCTGAGTCTAAGACATGTAACTAAGCATTAGTAGGCAATCTCATGTAAATGAGGGTTCGGATACTGAATCTCACAGTCACATACCAAATGAGCACAGTCTGAGTAGTGTAAGAGATACAAAAGGGGGAGGAATAGAGTAGGAGATAGGTGACATCACAGGGGGGAATGGTAGAAAGAAATGCAGTTCATTGGAGGCCAGTGTAACATGACAGATAACAGGCACAGATCATGGAAAGAGGTGTGCCACTAGATAAGTCATGGAAAGTCAAGAAATGGAAGGTTGTCACTGTTACCTACACCAAAGTTTCTTGCTGGCCGTGCATGCGCACGTGTGCATGCCAGGAAGCGCGAGTAGGACAGGGTGTGTGCGTGTAAGGCAGTGTGAGCATGTGGGAGCGTGTTGGGAGATGTTTAACACTGTTTGCATGGGTGTGCGCATGTGTAAGGCAGTCTGAGTATGTTGGAGGCTGTTGGCAGACGTGTAACAGTGTTTGCTCGGGTGTACGCACGTGTAAACCTGAAAAAGTAGATTCTGAACCATGTAAGCACGTGTGCGCGCATGTAAGCCACTGTGAGCATGTTTCAGATAGTATGCACGTTGCTCCCCCCTGAGGAAGCAGAGAGGAAAAAGGAAGCAACAGAATTAATAGGAAGCTAGCAGGCATAACTGCTGAAGCTAGCAGGTGAAAATAATTAGAAGCAGTCAATTACACAGGCAGAATAGTAGCCCATCCCAGCACTTAAAACTCTGCAAACAGTAGTGCAGGATGTTTCCATTAGGAGACACTGCAAGACAGCAGTAAGCAAATAGAAGTGAAAACTGAAAAAGCTTCACTCAGAGCAGAAATGTTAGGGGCTGCCATAGCTGTCATAATGAGACATAGGCGACTTGCTGAGGGTGGTGACAATGCAGATGGTGCCAGACAACCCACAGTGAGGAGATGGAGAAGAGTGTACAGGCCCAGGGTCACCTACCACGGGTTACATGAGCTGGAGATAGTAGAGCGCTATAGAGTGGACAGAGAGCTCCTGCAGCAAATTGTTGAGCTGTGCAGGCCATGCCTCACACACAGAACCAACAGAGGGGAACCCATCCCAGTGGAAACCAAGGTATGTGTTGGCCTAAGAATACTAGCAACAGGTACCTTCCAGAGACCAACTGGCGATATGATGGGGATATCACAGGCATCAGCCTCCAGGGTACTACACCAGTTCCTGGATGCCATGTCAGCACATGTCGGTGATCATGTATATTTCCCTAATGCCCGTGAGGTATTGGCCAGCAGTATTCGTCTCTTCCAGCAAATAGAGGAATATCCTGAGGTACTGGGTGCAATAGACTGCACTCACATACGCATCAAAGCACCAGCTGGTGAGTGGGGTAGGGCCTACATTAACCGCAAGGGCTTCCCCTCCATCAACTGCCAGGTTGTGTGTGATGCCCAGGGCATAATAATGAATGTGTGTGCTGGCTGCCCCGGGAGTTATCACGATTCCCACATCTGGCATTTGATGCAGCTGTACCAGACATTTGCCAATGGGGACATCCCACACGGACACCTAATGGGGGATGCAGGTTATGCACTGGAGCCATGGCTGATGACACCCATCAGAAACGCACACACACCTGAACAGGAACGCCATAATGAGGCACACGCACAAACACGTAATGTAATAGAGCGTGTGTCTGGGCTGCTCAAGTCATGGTTCCGGTGTCTGGACACATCTGATGGAGCCTTGCAGTACACACCAACTACATGTACCCAAATTGTCATGGTATGTGCTATGCTACATAATATGATCTTGGGAAAACAGCTGCAGCAGGACCAGCATAGGGCCGGGCCAAACAGCCCCCCACCACTGCCAAGGCCATCACAGGCAGAGCGTGACTCGGAGGAGGAACAACCTGAGCCTGCCCCAGTAGGCAGAAGGAGGCATGCCCAGTATGCCCTGGCCTTGGCAGAGAGGCAACACATAGCACATACACTGGCTCAGTAGGAACCCTGGGAATGATACCCCTCTCTGACTCACTCATATAGTAACAGGGATGCCTAACATGACACAACCTACTCTCAAACATGTACAGGGAGTGTAGTATGTGCATCCGACAGAGGCAGCCCTGCAGCACCACCTGAGGCATGATTGCCATGTGTTAAGCAATGTAACACCATCTAGTATATGCAAACATGAAGACCCTGCCTAACATCTCACCCTCACCAAGCATGATGCCACACTATGAAGACAAGAAGATCAAGTACAATAATTGGCTGAAGTAATGCAGTCAGTCAAAGGGGAGCCAATGTGTTACAGGCTGGGAAGATATGCGGAGTTTGACATGATGCACCACCTGCTAGGGGTGGTGTGCACCTAACATGCCATGCCCCATGGATACTGGCAAAGGCTGTCAGTACCCACAGCATGCCCTGAATAGGTAAGTCTCAAAACACAAACCCAACCTCATAGGTTCTACAAGGGATAGGAACCTAGATGTAATACTACCCCATGACAGATGTATAAACAGCAAGATATGTGCAGTGTAAACGCACGCAGTAAGGAGAATGTAGATACCAGTCCTGTAATAGAGAACTGGGCAAGGCTCACATCAGCACCCTAACACTACCAGGTCACATCTCATACTGTGCTGTACAGATGCAAAGCATGGAACAAGCTACAAAAGGAGGGTGACTAGCAAGAAATGGCAAGGATAACCACACCCCCATGTTGGAACCACAACAAGAAGCAGCATGGAATATCCATGGTCAAATACCAATGGCTAAAACTGCCTCTCAGTATATAGCCTGCTGCAGACCACTGTCCTAATACCAGGAACAGCACCTGGCCTATGTTGGAATACATGAATATATCAAGCCCCCCAAACCACATTATATTGCTCGACTGAAAATACCCAGACATACACCGGTAGCATTGTACTGGCACCAACACAGTAGGAGAAAATTACCCAGATTCCATAAACCAAAAGGGCCAGGAACAATGTACTACTCCCACAAGAGGGGTAAGCATACTGGATGTGATAATCAGCAACATGTGTACTGGATGGCAAGATGAGAAGTGTACCCCTCACTGGTAAGGCCAGACCATAGAGTAATCACACTGGATATACACACCCTGACCCCAGTCCCTGGCCAGAATACCACAGTGAAAAACATGTGTAAAGTATAGGTTGCAGCCCTCAAAACCGATGTTGAATCCACAAAAGGCCCTGTGCAAGTGCAGAATATGGGACACACCACAGAACATGTTATACAGGCATTCCATGAACACAGCCAGGAATGTGTGGAGTATGTAATCACAAATAACAACAACACACAATGCCATACATTCAGGCATTTGGCATGCTGGCCTCCAGCCATTACCAAACCATGCAAGAGAATGAGGAAGTTACCACATGATATAGCAAACATAAAAAGGGAAGTAATCACTGACCAGTAGTATGGCAACAACATATGTCCACACATACAATCCACTAAGTCCAGCACAACAAGTATAATCTATGAATCCAGAGGCAATGTGACGCCAGTACCAAGTACACAGACAACCACAACACCCCCCAATAAATACAAACATATGTGATAGATGCATCCATGTATCCAAACCAGAGGTTGAGCTCCAACAACTCAGTACTGTCAACACTAGTCAGGAGGAGAAGGTAACCGCATACACCACAAACCCAGTCCCACATAGACCTACCACAACTGTAAACCAAACACATAAACACAGACAAATATTCCTGGAGGCCTCAATTACAAACACACCACACCAACAGAAGCCTCCAAAGTAGATCATAAGCAACCACAACCTTCAAGCATAGCACATGCAACGAATAGTACGCAAAGCTGGTGTGCCAAACAGTCACAGGCCCGAAGGAGAAACAACATGCCTGATACAGTCGTAATAGGTGTCTGTATAGGCAGACACACAGCTGTCCCACTCACCAGACTGAACAAGGAAAAGGGTAGAGTAAGCTGCTTGTAGGTTGCCACAAAATGCCACTTAACACAAGAACGCAGGTCACCCCAAAGCAAGCAGAAATATGATGCACCCAATGTCCATGCTGGTGTGAATTACCTGAGATGTACCTCACTGGTCAACATCAAATGAGACATGGATGGTCCCTCCGAGTATGTACCCCAGGGCGGGATGACACTGGCTGTGTGCAGCATCCAACCCTCACCAAGAATGATGCCACAGTACAAACACAGAATGCTCATGTTTAACAGCTGGCACAGTTACAGCTGTCAGTCCAAGAGGGTGTAATGTGTGTCTGCTTGAGATGTCAAGCATGACAAGCCATGCTGCTGTTACAGGGATGGCTGTCAGCTGTTACCCATGTGTGTCTGGATACTGGATAAGGCCTATGCCACCTCCATAGAGCCGTATGTAGGCAAGGCCAAAAAGACTACCCACCACCCTAGAAAACATAAGTGGTAAGAAACATAAGGGTAATGCTGACCAATGCCAGATGTGTAAACTGCAATATGCATGCCCCTGAGGCACTTCCCATTATGGAGAACATTGATGCTTGTCCAGTGACAGAAGCCTGCTGTAGGCCTAGTGATAGCACACCAGCACTACTAGGTTATATCACATACCATGTGTTATGGCCCCAACACCTGCACCAAGACATCAAAAGAGGGGGAGTATCCATATGCAGCACAGACACCCATATAGCCAGGTAACTGACAATGCACAAAGCAGCGGACACCACCCATGTGCACATAACTGTAGTAAAAACTGCTGTACAGTCTGTAGCATGCAACAGACCACACTCTCACACACAAGAACCCCACCCAGACATCCGAAGACACTGGACAGTATGAATGTCGCACCAAATACCAGACAAGGTACACAAAGTACCACATAGGTGTCAAACCATTATGTATGCAAGGAGTCATCAGGGACCTAGGGACACAGGTCGACATTAATCTGTCATGTGACAGCCACAATGCCAATGTGGCTATGAAGACTGTTGATACTGGACACCGTATCATGAAAGGATTCACATCAACATCAACAGAGGTCACTGTGCCACTGTACTGTTCCCTTATCAGACCCATAATCTAGTACAATGACTCATATGGGATGTACCATACGTGACACCTGCAGCAGTTCGGAAGGCCTCATAGTTACCCCACCAACAGGATAATGGGTGTGAAATATATGTCATATGCTGCCTGGCTGTAGAAACCCCAGCTGACTGCAGTCACACACTGCCTACACAGAGGCATTGTATGTCTGTTGTACCAGGCCATGTCCAACACAGGAGTATTGGACATGCTACACCACAGGAAATCAAAGCCATTGGAGCTGTGAGAGTCACAGATGTCAACCTCAACACATAATGAAATAAGATGTGCTGGAGGGACAGATACATAACCCATAGGCTCCCCACACCCAGAAACAGGATCCCAATCCATGGTAGGCAGAGCCCCTCACTGACACCCCTCAACAGGAATATTGCCAAGTGGATGGATGACCGCACATGTATACTGGGGGTCCCCACTGTGTCAAGACCAGACAGTGGCACAGTGAAGAACCTCATAAATGGCCATAACTGAACATAGCAAGGGGTGGCGAAAGACACACACACTCTAGCTAGGCTTACTAATGGCCTAGGGTGTCTAGCCTACTATGAACCCATGAACCTATGAAGATACAAAACGTACAGGACACTATGGATAATCACAAGGCATACTCAACTGATGGTAGGAAGCATGTTGGGCATCCACAGATATGCTCCGAATCACACAGATATTACAAACAACATACCAAACGCACACACATATTGCTAACATACAACCTGTCAGGTGCAGTGCAAACACCCCCCCCCCCGAGTGCAAAATACCTATCCCAGCAGATGATCCTCTGACATTGCAGATGCTGAGGTAACAGCCATCATCTGCAAAGCAGAACACACAGCAGCAAAGGTATGTGATGGTGTCCTGTGCTGAGGCCAACATGGACCCCAAGAATAATGGAATGCAAAATCACACTACTGGCCAATGTCAGCCTTACCACAGGATATGTACCCAAAGAGCAGTGTACAACAACAGTGGTCCATCACAACAAAGGTGTTGCCTGAATGGATACTCCAAACTACCACCCCAGGATCCTGACAAGCTTGTTCCGCACAGCTATGGAAAGGATCAGTATGTACCACAGACAGAAGGCTAATGTGGACCTACTGATACTGGACCCTACTCAATGTGGCTGTTGTAACTGCAGAACCGGCCCCTAAACATGTCTGACCCATTTGAAGCAGTCATTAAGGTCATTGATGAGGGCTATGTGGTCCACACAGCGTAGCTGGACCGTGCACATGCTTCTAGACAATACCGTACATGTTCAGTATGGATATGTTCACCAGCTTAAATATACACCCCTATGTCAGTAGAGGGGTTGCAAAGCAGACCAAGGACAGAACTGACATGGTCAGACATGCCGCATCCATGTCAGACTACAAAGCGGATATGAGTGGTATCCCACAAGGCCTGGTCTTGGCCCCCCCCCGTTCTGTATACATGTCCCATAGGTATAGGCCAACATGGAAGGACTGTGACTGAGCATGTATGCAGAGGAGTACAAACAGCCCACCATATCTGACCCCCAGCTGAGACAAGCAACCCACAAAAGGGCCACCTACAAGCAGACAACTGTAGCCATAGCCATGTCAGCAAGCTGATTGCAGAACTGTGTATAGACAACCACCGTGGATATACAGTAAGTGCCCACATTACCACACAGGTGTTAACCCATGAGGTACCTAACATGTAATGTGAGACCTGGGTACAAAAGGTGATAAATATCCTGCACTGGACAAACATGTGGCTGTAGTGTTCACAGAAACATGTACCATATACCCACCCAAACATGAAGGCTGGCAGATGTAGATAAGGGGAACTCACTGTGGCTCTGCAGCCATCCTCCATCAGCATCACAACTGACTACAATAGCCCCTGTGGGATATACTGCAGCAGACACCTCCATCAACTGTAAAGTCCACAACAGTACCCCACCAGGGGTAGCAAAGAGCATGAAGAGATGCCATGTGTTGCCTGAGTAAACAAACTGCAGCCCCACACACCACCATCCTTCCCAGCTACAGGAAAGCTGTGCCTGATGTATGAAGCCATGTCCAACCTGGAATGAATGAACATGTTGCACCTTGTACAATCTGAATGGCAGTGAGCTATGCACATGAGAGACCTGCACCCCAGCACTGACATACATAGGACAAGCTGTACAGAATGATCCATAACACAGAAGGCACCCCCACACTTCAGTAAACTCCTGGTACAGGTCAGCCAGATTGCCACATATCGACACTCCTCAAGAGGCATCCTGATGAGTGTATGGGAGATGGTAGGCTACCCTGGGTATCACTGTTATGTCAGAGGTAGACGGAGGCACAGTATACCAACCATGACATATGTAATTGCAAACTCCAGTTACAATGTGTGTCGAAGGACAAACACACCCTGTGACTAGCATCAGAAATGGCCTATGGAACATCGCTAGTGTTTGCCAATGTCCACCCATGTTGTGGAATACACTAGCAATGTTGGACAAGCCTGGTGTAGGTAGTCCATATCTGAACATATTGCAACATGGTCATATGTGCACAACTGGCCCCTACACAGTCTGTTGTGCTCACTATGAAGATGTCAAGCAATCATAGGACTAAAGCCCAGGATACTGTCCACCACAGTGAAAGTACCGAACCAGTACACTCTACGGTACTACAGTGTTAGGTCATTATGAAAGTATGTTGAGAACTGTCTGCAAAGTATCCTATGCAATTCCTGCAGGCACAGTATAATCCCTGTTGTGGCAGACACGAAGCAGTTGGCCAGTTAGTACACAACATGACACCCAACACACAATCATAAATGTGCGATATTGTCGAAGGTCACACACACCCAAATATGTGGTGGACTTCAGAGTGCAACATATGGAAAGCTCACACTGGGCATGCTCGCGCACTTTGATAAATGAGGCATATGTCAGACAACATGCCATGGAAAGGCTGAACTGGGCATGCTCACACACTTAGGCCATATCTCCGTGTAGCAGTTGGCCACACATATCTGGTATTTGTACGTGTCAGTCCAGGAACCAACCACAACACAGCAATCAGCCCAGTGCACACAGTAAATGACCACAGAGACATAAGTGATATAGTGGATCGCCGCCATATGCAAACATCTGCCACAGATACACAAGTTGGTCATAGGAACAGGGAATGCTATGGCAATAAAGACCTGCAAACAGTAGAACAGCAGAACAACTATTGTGCATCTGACAATTGAACATATGGGTGTAGAGGTCAATACTAGGCTTCTTGCCCCAGGGAATGACAGCTCAGCCAGAGTGTGCTTGGCATCTGCATCCCCAGGATAGTAGGCTACCGTGCCACTGTAAAGTAGGTCACAGAAGGCAACATGTGAGGCTAGTGAGCTGTGCCTCTGTCAAGCAGGGGCACCGTGGAGGTCTCAGGGATTGAATGTGCTAAGCCACAGCCATGTTGTCAGTGTGTGCTATGAGAGGGTTGCTGAGGATCTCTGACAGTAGGTGTCCATCAATAACAGACTGAGGGGACCCCTATCTGCATTCTCTGGACGATTCCACTGTCAACACTGTGTTGTAATGAGTATGTGTGAATGAAGTGCCATGCTGGAACTGTCCACAGATGTCCTCCCTCTGTGGGCTACAGCTCTGCAATGTATCAGGTTACTCTGTCTGTTGAACGGCACATATATGGCTGGTGTACAGCTGACAGGTGTCTTGTTGTGGAGCAGTCATGGGTATATGTGGGATAGCATGACCAATGCAAACTGTACACATGCTCATAGGATGCAGTTGTCAAGGATTATGCTGAGTGGCCAGTATAGTCCTCCAGCATGGGTCCTCTGAAGTCATCCACCCCAGTCTACACAAGTGTAGAGTCTGCTTGTGCTAAACACAGTTTGTGTGCAGTGACAACCTTGCCTGGGGGTGGAGATGAGATATGGATGTCCAGGGAAAGGTGGGTATGGTCAGATATCAACAATGGTGGTCTACCTCTGGTGTGGAACAGTGAGTACCCACGTTGCAGATGGACAGGTGCAATATGTATTCACCCATGTGGCTGTGGTGTGTGGTTCTGCCATAGCACATGGACCCACTAATTGTAGCGGCTGTAGGGTAAAGTGGTAGAGGCCTGAGTAGTTCTCACACACAATATGTCTGTACCTGATGTTAACAACTGGAATGGTGTATGTGAATACCTGCATATCCTGGCACTGTTCCCAGGGAAGCTAAGTGTGTGTCCTGGATGTGGGTGTGGTGCTCTGGACTGGTTGTGTTGTGTGTTACAGGTCCTGTGGTCCCAAAGCATGGTATAGAACATAACCTGCCAGTGCGATGTGCATATTGGACCATGACGTAGGTGGCTGCAAATGCATATATATGCTATCCCCCACCTGACAGGTAGTACTACATCTACATACCTCTGTAGAAATAAAGATGTCAGCACCCTAGAAATACTACAGGTGCAGAACAGATGCCCAATAATTTGGATAGTGCGCTCTGCTAATGCGTCTCCTTCAAGTGTCATAATATAGTTAGTTAGGGGTTTGAATCTTGCAAATGCTCAGTGTGGGTGAGTGGGGTTTGTGTGTTTGAGAGGGAAATGTCCCTTTTGTCAACTGGGAAAACACACTACAGGATGCACATTCTCCTTACTAAACACAGATGATGTCAGCACTCTATAAGTATAGCAGGAGAAGGGAAGCCTCTCAATAATGCAAATAGTGCGCTCCGCTAATGCATCCGTCTCAAGTGTCATAACATAGTTAGTTAGTGGTTTGAATCCTGCAAATGGCAAGTGTGTGTGTTTGGATGAGGGGGGTTAGTGTGTGTGAGAAAAATGTCCCTTTTGGCAACTGGGAGAACACACTACAGGATGCACACTCCCCTTTCTAAACACAGATGATGTCAGCACCCTATAAGTACAGCAGGAGAAGAAAAGCCTCCCAGTAATGCAAGTAGCACGCTCTGCTAATACATCCGTCTCAAGTGTCATAACATAGTTATGTAGTGGTTTGAATCCTGCAAGTGTTTGTGTTTGGATGAGGGGGGTTAGTGTATGTGAGGAAAATGCCCCTTTTGGCAACTGGGAGAACACACTACAGGCTGCACACTCCCCTTTCTAAACACAGATGATGTCAGCACCCTATAAGTACAGCAGGAGAAGGGAAGCCGCCCAGTAATGCGAATAGCGTGCTCTGCTAATGCGTCCGTCTCAAGTGTCATAACATAGTGAGGTAGTGGTTTGAATCCTGCAAATGGTAAGCTTGTGTGGTTGGATGAGGGGGGTTACTGTGTGTGTGCAAATTTTTGTGAGGAAAATGTCCCTTTTGGCAACTGGGAGAACACACTACAGGATGCACACTCCCCTTTCTAAACACAGATGATGTCAACACCCTATAAGTACAGCAGGAGAAGGAAAGCCTCTCAGTAATGCGAATAGCATGCTCTGCTAATGCATCCGTTTTGAGTATCATAACCTAATTAAGTAGTGGTTTGAATCCTGCAAATGGCAAGTGTGTGTTTGGATGAGGGGGGTTACTGTGCGCGTGCAAATGTGTGTGAGGGAAATGTCACTTTTGGCAACTGTGAGAGCACACTACAGGATACACACTCCCCTTTCCAAAAACAGATGATGTCAGCACCCTATAAGTACAGCAGGAGAAGGAAAGCATCCCAATAATGTGAATAGCGCACTCTGCTAATGTGTCTCTCCTGAATATTGTAATGTAGTTAGGTAAGAGTTTGAAACCTGTAAATGGCATGTGTGTGTGTTTGGATGTGGGGAGTTTGTGTGGGTGTATTTCCATATGAAAAGCATGTTAGTTTTGGCAATCAGGAGATCACACTACCTGATGCACATTACCCTTTCAAAATACTGATATTGTCAGCACCCTATAAGTATAGCCAGAGAAGAGGAACTATCTAGTAAACTGAATAGTGCGCTTCGCTAATGCGTCTCTCTCACATGTCATGACCTAGTTAGGTATGGGAATGAATCCTACAAATGGCAAGTGTGCATGTGTGTCGGGGTAGTACGGTGCGTGTAAATGCAAGTGTTAGAAAACAGATCCTTTTGGCAAATACTACAATACACCAGATGCTGCATACTCCCCCAGTAAACACAGGGGACGTCACCACACTATCAGCACAGCCAAACAGGGCAAGTTGGCTAGTAATGCCAATAGTGTGCTCTGCTACTGTGTCTATTACCATTGTCAGAATACAGATAGGTATGTTTTGGTAACCCACAACTGTCACGTGTGGTTGTGTCACACAGAATGACCTTGTGTGGGTGTTTGTACATAACAATGCATGCCATTGCCTAAACCAGCAATGGCATTGCACACATGATGTATGTGTGTGACACATACACATAAATACCTGTGACCTGCAGTAGTTACCATGTCTGACACATGCCTCGAGTGGATAAATGGTATTTGCAATGTATACCAATATGACTGTGTCTTACTGTGCAGGGTCCGCACGTGGTATGTCTCTATACAGTGTGGGTGTCTATGGTGAAAGACCTACAGCAGGGGATACACATCTGGTCTGGGCCATATAGTGTACATGTAGTCAATGTACAGGTGCTGCATGTTCCCAACTGTTGTGGTAGTGGTAACATGTCATTCCACTGCAATTCAGTGACCACATGCTGTGAACCCTTCAACTAGTGTGTTGTAGCTACAGTAATGCTCACACACAATGTTTGGCTGGATGCAATCCGGCCATATAAACACAGTTCTTGAGACTGTCATATTGCCAGTGTTGTTATGGAGGATAGGTGGTCTTCCTGTGTATGGGAGGGTTGTGTGTGCCAGGCTATGAACCAGATGGCAGTCCGACACACTGTTAGCTGCACATGAGTAGGCCCTGATGGTTTGTGCTGTGCCAACAACCTGGAGGTGTGTGTATCTGTGTTACCTTGGGATACCACCCCCCTATCCATGTGTGTTACATGTGTAGGGGACGACAGGCATGGTATGGGGCATAACCTGTCAGTGATGGGTAACACCTGTGAGCCATAAATCATGAATTTGGTACTGCACAGACATTGCAGTTCACCATGCTGGGGGCAGTGTCTGGTGCATGCATCTTCCGGTGTACACTGCTGTTGTTATGTAGCAGCACTGTTAGTGTCCTAACCTGTGTGATACCCACGGAGGTCGCTATGTAAACCATGTCCTGCAGCATAAGGCAGTATATGTGTACCAAGGATCTTTGCCATTATACATCGGGCCATGGGTGTCACGTGCAAGATGACCCTTGCACATCATTGTGGCTTCCCTAGCATGTAAGCACACATTGACAGCCAGTGGATACCCTATGAATGACAGTGGAGACTGAGCATAATGTAGACATAAAACACCCTTCCCACATATAGTGGTAGAATACCTGGTGAGGGTATGTTGGCAACCAACATCAGGCTCATACTGGCCTGTGCCACATGCTGAGAGATCCATTCTATGTTCCCTATCATGTAGTCCAGGGAGGTATGTCTCAGGCAGCCATACTGGCATGGTCAATGAGTGAGTCATATCTGTCTATACCTCTGACTGACCTGTATGCATGTGTGCTGTGGTGGACCATAGTGCCCCTGGGGCATATCACTGTGACCTTCACCAGATACAGCCTGTTGAGCGGGACCCCAGTGCAGCACACAAGACAGGTACCTGACACATCTGTAGCAGGTGTGTTGTGTAGCCCTACAGGCTGTGAATGTGTGGCACAGGGGATGTGCGTGCCATGTGTGGCATGTGCTCTGTTCCGATGGAACATATGCCTGTGTGCCAGCTGCGGAGGTTTGTGATGCCCAGGCAGGCTGCTATTCTGAGTCCCCTCGTATGCCCCAGTGTGTTCAGCATGCTGTCAGTGCATGTCAATGTCTGACTTGTATTGTAGTCACTGTAATATATTTTATTTATTTATTTATTTATCCTACATTTGTTGACTGGGATAGTCCGACTGGATGCATGTCCATTTCCAGGGGAGGCCCGTGGAGACAAGCTACGAGGGTAGCAGATACAACATTACATAATGCTAGCATTACATATTACAAACAGATTATTTACAGAGATTACATAAGTAAGCAAGTCAAACATGTTCCACAGGTTAATGTTAGTCCTGATCACGTCAGGATTAAATTAAAATTAAACAGTAAAGTGGTTCACAGATTTTACACATTTGCGTTAGCCAGGCTTGATACATTGACATAGCCAGTTAAGTGACAAATGTTGTTTGAGTCTACTGTTAAATTGACCTAAGGTGGACAGTAGGGTAATATCAGCTGGAATTGAGTTCCAGGATCTACTTACAGGGTTTGCAAAGAGAGAATCACCGGCTGTGTTATTAAACTTGCTAGTCTGAAGTAGTAATTTGTTAGAGGATCGAAGCGGTCTAGGATTGTTATAGGGGGTGATAATATTTGAAGTGCAGGAGTATTGTCTGAATTATAGAGGATTTTATAGGCCATAATCAGTTGGTTATACTGTATTAGGCTGGGTATTGCAAGCCAACTAAGCTGATTTAGATTGATGCAATGATGTGTCCTAAAAGGCAGCCCAGTGGCAAACCTGGCAATGTAGTTGTAGCAAATTGAGTGTTTGTTAAGGACAGTCTTGTTCATATTTGAGAGTAGAGGGGATGCATACAGAAGGGTTGAAACAAGGTGTGAGCGAGCTATGGCACCTTTAGCTGGAGGGGCTAGGAAGGCTTTAATTCTGTAAAGTGACCCTAGTTTTCTATTGATGGCTTTGATAATCTGGTTAACATGTAGGTCACATTTGAGATTATTGTCTATGATGACACCTAATAGTTTTGAAGATGGGTCAGGGGAGATTATTGTGCCATCAGTTGATGTTATGGTAATGGTGAAAGTGGTAGACCTACGTGTTGGTGAAATAACAGCAGTTTAGTTTATTTGGGATTTAGGATCAGACGATGTTCAGAAAGCCAGTTTTCTATTGTATTAAAGGTGGTCTGGGTAGCTGATCATAACTCTACTGGAGATGTGGCTGTGCAGATCAGAGTAGAGTCTTCAGCATATTGTATACAGCTGACTTTTGGGGTGACAGTATAAAGGTCGTTAATGAAGATGGAGAACAGCAAGGGTCCTAGTATAGAGCCTTGTGGTACTCTGAGGGTGTTAGGTAGAAGGTTAGAGAGTTTGTTCTGCCAGAGGCCAGCCTGCTGTCGACCATGCAGGTAGGATTGAAACCATTGGAAGGCTCCAGTATCTAGACAGTGTTTGCAGGGTGTGGAGTACAAGTTGGTGATCAACCATATCGTATGCCTTGGAAAGATCCAAAAAGAGGGCTGAGGATATATAATTAGTGTTGCAAGTATGGTTTATGGTGTTAGTAAAGGCTAGGAGGCCTGAAGTAGTGCTGTGATGAGGACGTAAGCCATGCTGAGTGTCTGCCATAATGCGATTTTGGATTAGGTGGTGCATGAATTGTCTATGACGAACGTTTCCATAATCTTTGCAAGTGGAGAGAGTATAGCTATTGGCCTATAATTGGAGAATTCAGTAGAGCTGCCTCCTTTGTGAAGTGGGATTACATATGACATTTTCCAGATGGTGGGAAAGTTAGATTCTACCATGGTTCCTTTGATTACCTTTGAGACTGGGTAAGCAATAGCATCATCTGGTTTTGATAGGTACTCGGCAGGGAGTTGAACAGCAGAAAGTGTAGTGGGTTTCACTGTTTCAATCAAGGTAAGGAGAAGTCAAGTGGCAACTGGTTGGCAGCTGAACGCAAGTAGTTTTCTAGGGGTGCTACTTTCAGGACCAGGGGAGCTAGGAGGTAGATGGCTAGCTAGGGCCTGAAATGTCTCAGTAAAGAACTGGTCAAAACTATCAGGAATATCTTCAGGGGTATTATCAATAGTAGCAGCAGGGATTGGGGTTGACGTTTGTCCAGGATGTAGTATATATGACATGCCACCTGACAGGGTATGGCATTACTGGGTTCAGAGAGACCAGTCCCCAGAATGGCTGTGTGGTGGCATCCCATACATGTGTTGTACATTCCTGGCCAAGGGTGATGGCTGACTGCATACATGTGGCAGCTGTGACATTGACACATGACTCACATAAACCACAACTGGACCATAGATGCGATCCACAGGTTACCTTTGCACATGCTACCCTAGTAGTGTGATTGCCATGGTGAGTACCAACACATAGGGCCAATGGGGAACAACATACTGAAGGTGTGTATGTGTGGGTGTACCGCTACTGTTTCATAGCACTGACATATATGACTGCACACGTGGGTAAATGCCAGGTAAGACGTGTGCAATGTGTCACAGGCAACGTACATGTGTACAGGACAGACAGTGACGTTCTGTCATGTGTAAAGTTGACATAATATCGACGCTATGCAGATGTCACTAGAAGTCTACAGAAGCACTGTAACTCTGCATTGCAGGTGTAAGCAGTGTTCCAGGAACCCTGCGAACATGCATGCAAACAAAGCTACAGTAAACAGGGCTGGAAGTAGTGCATTATACAACAAAGAGGGGGTAACAATAACAGTAAGTAACAATGCAAATATGTAGGTACTATCAACATGTACCCAGGAATACGCAGTGCAGATGCCCATGGTAGAACTGATATTATGTCATACTTATTTGTGATTTGGATTACATTGGTACTGCACACATATCTACATGCGTGAACATCCACATGGCATAGTCGTTGTGGGCAACTTGACACCATTACTGTACATGTCCACCATTGCATATCACTACTTGCGTTAGCTTTTCCCCTGTGCTACCCATGTATGCGGCTATCTGTTGACAACCTTACCACTGGCATGCAATTATGTGCAGCTGTTATACTTTGGTATGTACTATGGGTGCAGATAACAATTCAGAACATTCATACAGTTGCTGCAGCAGGCATGCTGGGATAAACACACAGTCATAGCAGCACACTGTACTGTTACCAACATGATACTACTAATACACTTCTATGTAGTCACCCTGTGCATCAGCAACGTGTTTACCTGTTCCTGCAATGATGTTGGAGATTGCAGGAGGTGGCACAGTGTCATCATATGCACAGGGTGTGGATTAGGTATGCCTGAGTCAGCCACTGATACCACCAATTGACATGTGTGTATGTGTGTTGGTGAGGGGCAGCAGTACAGGGTGGGGCAGTGTTGGTGCAGTGTGTGCGTGTATGTGGTCACCCTAGGTGTTAACATTTCGCATGTGTGTATGCAAGCACACAGTTCCACCTCATGGTTGCCATATACAGGGGTTTGTGGACAGCCACAGACTGCACCTGGCAGGCCATACAGATCAGTGTCTGTGTGCAAAGACACGGTACCTGTGCCTGGCAGGGGTGCTACGGACCGTATCCAGTACAAAGCCAGACTGGGTACTGTCATCAGAAGTGGGAGTGTGTTGACTGGACACAAGTCCCTGTTGGGACTGTCCAGAGCCATGTGCACGTGGTCTCCTGGGGCATTCCGATGACAGCACAGACCCAGCATTACTGGGGCTGCTGCTGGCACTATGGGGGCATGTGCGAGCCTGTTGTTGTCCACGCCGACTGCCAGCTGCTGCTACTGGCATACAGCCACGTCGATGTCGCAAACACCCACCATTGACCTGCCTCATGGACATCTGGTTGTGGAACTGCTGTAATATGTCCCCACAACGTCTGTCTATGACATCGGAGAAGTTACGGATAGCATCCGCAATGTCACGCATACTGTCTGTCATGGCTGTGCGACATGCTCTCAGCTCCCTCAGACCCTGTCTGGTGTACCTTTCCATACGTGATTGCACCTGCATGACAGTCCGAAACATAGCTGAGGTTGACAGACCTCTTTGGGCACGTCGGCCAGAGGCAGTACGCCCACAGATGCTCCCACGAGAACCCATGGGCAACTGTCTGTGTGGTACCATCGGAGGACCCTGCCCATGGCTGCTGTGTGGGGACGCATGTGCCACAGGTACTACATTACCCTGGTCTATGCCCACTGTATCCTGTCCATCACCTAGGGACAATGGTGACAAAGGATGTACAGGCAGGATGACTGTGCGCAATGATGGGGTTGACAGCTGTATACTGTCAATTGGCTGACCAATGGCAGACCCTGACACACCTTCCTGTACCATTACACAAATATCATCATTACCAGTAGCCGTGGCACAGGATTCAGGTTCCCTGCTGCAGGTCACAAGAGCAGCCCCAGAACCTGTGGGAGGAAGACAGGAAACACAGTTTACAGTCTCCAGACATTGTTACCAGTTATGCACTTATACACACATGCACACATGCACACATGGACACAGGCACACATGCACACATGGACACAGGCACACATGCAGACATGCACACGTGGACACATGCACACAGGCACACATGCACACATGCTCACATGCACACAGGCACACATGCACACATGCACACATGCAGACATTGCACACGTGGACACGTGGACACATGCACACATGGACACATGCACGCATGGACACATGCACACATGCACACGTGGTCACATGCACACATGGGCACATGCACACATGCACACATGCACACATGGTCACGTGTACACATGCACACATGCACACATACACACATGCACACGTGGACACAGGCACACATGCACACTTGCACACGTGGACACAGGCACACATGCACAGATGCACACGTGGGCACAGGCACACCTGCACACATGCACACATGCACACATGGGCACAGGCACACCTGCACACATGCACACATGCATACCCTGCAGTATACACACAGAGCACTACTGAGTTACACTACTGTTACTAGCATCATCAGGAGTATTATAGGTTATGTTAAACACACTCACCAGCATGGATGGCCTGCCTTGCTGTAACCCTGGAGGGACCTGCAGAAATGATGAGATTAATGTCAGTGGGCACAACTGTGCCATTGATATTGCATATGAGACAGTGTACAGAACAGTCAAGTGTACATATGGCATATTACCTGCATGCTCCATGTCGTGCTGTGTGGAACCAGCCTCCATCATAATGCAGGTGTACTGCTGTTGGTGTTCCGGGGCTGGAGCCACAACACTTAGGAGTAGCCCCTCCAGTCTGGTGAGGGGGGATGTGTGGCCACCCCACCTCCTGTGGTGACCTGTTGCCTGTGGATATCTGATGCATGCTGCTGGACACTTCGGATTAAATCACTGCAGTGATGTCGTACCTGCTCATATGTCCTGTTATGCATGCCAATATCATTTACCCTACGGACAAGGTCTTGCCACAGTGTGGCCCTCTCCTGCTGATTCTGACTGGTGCGGGAAAACAGGATGTCATACTCCTGCACCAGACTCTGGTGGATCTCCTCATCTTCAGCCACAGAGTAGGCGGGGTTATGCTGTCGCTCCATCTCACTGGAAGAGAACACAAACAGGATATCAGCAGACCATGTCAGCAATATATGGCACACATATTATACATGACACTCATGTGTAGTGATATACTACTACTCCCATATGTTGCATGTGTGTGTGTCATGGTGGATACACAGGTACATGGCCAGATATCAGTGCTCAGCCAACACCTGTGCAACAATACCTGCCACATTCCACACAACATAGTAGCATGCCCCATCGGTCAGCACACACTGACAGGTGCAATGCACAACCTCACTCTGGGGGTTCATCCCAAGGTACTGTATGTGGGACACCATCCACTACTGTGATGTGGACAGAAGTTACTCGGCCTGGATATACATATCCCACCACCACCACCAGCACATTAGACTACTTTGATATGTATGTGATTAGACAGTTATTCACTTGCTGGGACTGAGATGGTATCCATGCAGCACATTGGGCCAGTGGAAGCCACAAGCCACACTGCTGACCCCTTTGCAAATGATTACCATGGACATGCCACAGATTGCATGGAACTTGCACACACATTTCTAACCCAGACCCTATGCACAAAGGTTAGGCATCCTGTCCGGTGGACCCCAGACAGAGGCAGATTGTATAAATATAGCAGGAGGCTACTGCAGGACAGAGCACATTCACATTAAGGGAAGGCATCTGTGGTCAGCACTGGTACTACACTATGGTCCATCATAACAACGGCCACGGCCTACTCTGGGAGGGAAATGGACACAAACACTATAGATGACCACAAGGCCTTCTTCAGTTATGTTACACATATGGACCACATGCCTCAGATATGCTCTGTGTTAATACACACCTACTTAACATTCACCAAACACACGGATATTGGCAACAATCTTGCAGACATGTTCGGTGCACGTATCACCCCGCCTTCTCCCCCACCAGTTGAAATATTTATCACAGCTGGATGTAACATCCCTATCATCTCACATGTCCAGGTGAGGGACACCATCAGCAGAGAAGAACACACAGCATCACTGTGACCTCGTGGTATCCCTGGATGTGTGCTACCGGCACTCCGAGAGGACATACAACCGCATATAACACTGATAATTTATCTTGGCCGTACTACAGGATATGTACCTGGACAGTGGCATACAGCAACAGTGGTCCCACACCACTAAGGGGGCACCTCGACTGACCCTGGGAATTACCACATCATATGCATAACGGGCCTGGTCTGCTAAGCTATGGAATTATGCAGTATGGGATGCATATGCAGTGATATTGGGTACCTGCAGACACTTGTTCCCAGCCAGTGTGCCTTTGGGATGGGCTGATCCTGACTTTTGAACCTGGCTGACCTTTCAAAGCAGTCACTACAGCCATTGCTGGGCCAACGCACAGACAACTGCTGCCAGGATCATGGCCTAAGACTGATTGACATGTAATGTATGGTCATCCCCTTTTTGTGGAACTACGTACACACAACATATCACATGGACATACCTATGGATACAGACCTATGACACATTTGGAGAGTTCACAGTATGCACACTATTAATCTGCTACTTTGCATTACCTGTGTTTGTCGCAGCTGGTTGTGTTACCACTGCTTCTGCTTGCTGCTGCTACTGTCAATGCTGACAGCTTCGGGTGACAGAGTCACAGTGTATAATTTTTTTTTTTGTTCTCTCTCTCTCTCTCTCTCTCACTTCTCACTCTCCCTCTGTCTGCTTACAGACAATGCAATGAATGTATTGCATGTGGGGAGTGTTAGCACTGGATGCTTTTGTAGGTATCTGCATAGGTCCATGTGATGGCCTCTGCACCAATTGTAAGCCAGCATTTGCTAATTGCATACAGCCAGTTGTGTACTAATTGCAGTTCTCACTGTGATTTCAGGTCAGTGCTATAAACGGGTATGTGGGATAGGCGTTGCCCTTTCAGATTGTGAGGGCAGGGACCATGCTGGTATGCTGTGGACAGTGTTCTGTGAGTGTAAAGGTTAGTATCTCTCTCATGATTTAGGCTGTGTTGTATATTCACATTTCTCCATTCCTCTCTCATGTTCCCTGTAGCAAGTGTGTATGCACAATGACTCCTACAACTATATATATATTTATATATATATATATATATATATATATATATATATATATATATATATATGTACATATACATACATTTATATATGTACTTTAACTGACCTTATTATCTACACTACTCCAAAACCAACCCACTAGCATGGTTGTTTCACTACACACACACTATTATGGAAGTTTGACAGTTTTTTTAGTAAACATGCGACATGCTACTTGTAATTTTAATCCTTATATATTATCACCTACTACTACATGTTATATTGTTATATTTATTTTTGTTTGTTTTTTTGTATAAGAGTCATGGGGCTAGTGGGCTAGTGTTTCCAAGGTCCTGAGTCCTGAGTCGATTCGGTTGGATTTTTTTTTTTTTTTGATGACTGTGCACTTTTCTGTCAGCAATTGTTTAAGCGTGCTGGTAAACGTTGCTGGTTTGCGTGGAGTAGCGCAGCGGCGGCGCGGTTAGCTCCGGCGCACACACACACACACAACTTCACTTACGCTTTGCTTACTCTGGCACTTACACACGCCTGCTTCTTTTGAAAAGAAAGAAAAGAAAAAGGAAAGGAAAAAAGTGAAAAGGGGTCAAAAGAGGTAGGACAATGCAGAAGAAAGCTTGGGATGTGCAGGAGGGATGTAGGTAAGGCCCATAGCTGCCCATTTCTTCATGAGCAACAGCTGTGCATATGCATATAATTTGTTGTGACATTTGAAACCTTCCACCCCTGAGAGAGGTGTCAGGACAACAATAATACTTGTTGTACAGCCAATTGTAATTGATAGGTTCCATGTCCAGCAGACATGTAAGGAATGGCGCGGAATGGGCAGCTATGTATGGGGTAGTTTTTGTGTGGGTACAGAGTGCCCTTTTTTCAGGTGAGAGTGGTATGTCAGGTGAAGGAAGTCGGTACAGCTGGGGAGGTAGGTTGGGTAGGTAAACAGACAAGACAAACAAGACGCATACAGGGGCGGTGTATGACATGTGTGGGGGGGTTACACAATTGACGGGGATGGAGGTTTGGATATCCAGAGCCCATGAGCCCACAGATGGCAACAGTGGAACTGATATCCCCACCTATAGGCAGTTGCCACTGTTCCTTCACTGCCCAGGATGGGGCTGTGCTGGGGGCTGTGTAGGCCGGGCAACAGGCATGCCCATTTGTTGCACCACCCGTGCCTCGAGCTGGTGTAGGGGCTCAAGAACAGAGTCCTGAATCTCCCTACGCACCACAGTCCGGACGCTACGGAGGGTGAGTGGTGGTTCTCCTCCAGCCACACTTGCAGAGGGGGGGCGAGCCCCATCCCCTGCAGCGCTTCCACCCACAGGTGGCACAGGGCCACCGGAGGAGGGTCCGGACTCGACACTAGTGCCAGGTGCACTCGCCAGCTGAGGTGGGAGAGGTGGGTCCGCTGGAAACCGCCTTCCCTGTCGTCCTATGTTTTGCATTATGTCATGACAGTTTGGGTTAGTGACATATAATACCATTCACAATTAGTTGTAACAGCATGCATTAGTATTCCCATTAACCAAACACCCAGATATTCACACCATTGAACAGCATGCATAACACATGCATAATTTGAACAGAAATACACAGTCCAACAACATGCAGGATTAATTGATGGAAACAGGCCATCAGGTGTGGATGTATGAACAGGGCAGATGCATCAACGGACATGCAAATATATATGACCCAACGGGACAAACGTCCAGGGGTGTTAATTGTGATTGCACATACCATTTTCACGTGGAATGGGTTATATGTGGTTATATGGTGGGGTAAAGAAAGTAATATTAACACCTTCAAATAACAATACATATGCTGTACATTTCTAATAGCTACAGTTATATACACACTACTGTTCTAACTACAGTTTCCTATATGATAACTATTTCAACTTGGTGATAGGACTGTTACTGCAACATCAATATACATTTTATTGTTCTTCATACACATTCATATCTAGCTTTGTTCAGCTACATCATCCTGCTACATTTGCTTTATATAGCTGTAGACAAGTGTGGATGTTTGGTATATCAGACAATCATCCTATCTGCATATTGCAGACTGAGAGCAACATATCCAGATTTTGGGATACACATTCCAGATGCAGCAACACTTTGAACAGATTTCGCTGTTTGGTTTTGAATCTCACATGCATTTCATTCTGTCTTGACTGCAGTATACTTTATTCAGGGGTTATTATTACTGTATTGCTAGATTCATGACACTTTCTCACACTCTCTCACTTGCTTTCATTTTACTATTCAGGATGGTACTTACTTCTAGGCTTTATTGACATGTTTTACCTGTAGTTATTACAATCCTTTCCAGCAGTCTCACTTCTGTCATGTTTCAGTATTTCCACAGGGATATATTTCACACATGTGATTTCATCATCATCTGCAGCTATACTTTTCAGCCTGCTGCAGGTTGTGTACTATTTTCTTACGGGTAGGGCATTTTTATTTCAGAATATATGTCAGACAGTTTCATTTTTTGGTTTAACTTACAGGCTGAAACACACTTTTGTAATCAAGCAATACTTGCAGACACTTTCACACTGTTACTTGCACATTTTATTCCTTACTGACTACACTGCACTATTTTGCTGACTGTCATACTTTTATATTTCTTTACAGTTACTGGTAGTGGATTACTGACCTGTCTGGTGGCACAACCGCACCAGCCTTTCACCATAGGCTCTGCAGTTCACAGGATGGACACCAGCAGCTGGAATATAAATGAAGTAATATTGGAATACACATCTCCATAATATCAGCTAGTTTAATTTCTTACATACATAGTTAAATGTAACTTACTCAGTAGTGGGGCGTTGGGTGTTTGCTGGGTCTCCTGGATCCAAAGGTTCAGTTTGTCCTGCTTGCATCTCTTCAGGTTCGCATGGTGGTGACGGACCTGCTCACCAGTCCTTGGAATCCCTGTGGCACTGGTGAGATCATGATCCATCTGGTCCCACGCCTCGGCCCTGTATGATCCCCAGAGGACCTGGCCCTGCATGAGTTGGGCCTCATCATTATGGACTAGGAGCCAGACCATGTACCAGGACTCCTCAACACCCCACCTCTGTGCTCAAAAGCAACTACCCTCTCCTACTCCTGTCATTCTGCCTGCAGGTCAGTTCTACAATCGTTTATGCTGTGTATTCCCACCTATGGGGCTTATATGGTCCATTTTTCCTGCACATATCTGTGATTGGCCATTTTGGAATTGTATCAACTTCAGTAAACCTGCATTGTCATGCTCCAGTTTGTATTCATTCCTATATATTAGCTATTATTGCATTTAAAGGTACTGCTGTTATGGCTTAGTGGTTCTGTACCTTAACTATGGTGTATAGTATCCTGGGTTCAAACCTGGCCACTGCTTTTTATTTTTCAT
Organism: Protopterus annectens; assembly: GCF_019279795.1. NCBI lineage: Eukaryota > Metazoa > Chordata > Ceratodontiformes > Protopteridae > Protopterus > Protopterus annectens. Next base: position 1,068,107,562 of record NC_056735.1, on the reverse strand, counting down.
GACTGTCTAGACATGCTGAGGGGTGTTTCTGTGTAAAGGCAGTTTTGATACGGCTTGCTCAACGTGGCCCTTTGGTTAGCTTGTTTGCGCGGTGCGCAGCTCCGCGCAAACTGGGTACGCTGCTTTAAGCCTCATTTGGCTATCGGCACGCATATTACGCTCAGCTCAGTTAGGGGCACATAGATTTAGCATGTTAAACCACAGCTCAGCTACGGGCACTCATTTTGCACCAGTTAAACCACTGCTCATCTATGGGCAAATGCACTCACTCTGTTAAACTGTAGCTCAGCTATGGGCACATCTGGCATTTTTTATTCTTTTGTTACCTCACATTTCTTCAATATAAATGGGCTATTTCATTACATTTTACATAAATTGTGGTTTTATGTGTACATATTTGTCAGGGACTTGTTTTCTGCTTATTTTGCTAAAAAAAAAAAATTGGTGTTGTGGGGGCTCGAACCATGAATGCCTGCTCTTCAGCCAACATCTCTACCGCTACGCTATTGCTTCCTGGTTTATTTTGCATATTTAGTTCTTATATGCTTTCCCACTGACTGCTAACTGTAGCTGCACTACGGGCATGCCCGCGCAAATGAGCACACTCACGGTTAAACATTTTTACAATTTAAAAAAAATATATAACGTGTTTATTTATATGTTTTCTGTTCATAGTCTGTGGGGGCATGTGTTGTGTTCTGTGTATTCACATTTCCGTGGACTCTGTCGTGGGTGTTTACTTTGGGAACTTTTCCTCTTCTGGGGGCATGTCCGCTTACAGGGCTCGGCCTACGGACACGCCCCCTACTGTCTTACACGGACCGTGTTGGCCTTAAGTGTGATTCAGCATGCTCTCATGAATATGCAGAGCATGCTGACATCACTCCGTTTAACTGCAGCCTCCGTGTATGAGTTATAACTCTTACACGGAGGCTTCGTGAATCCTGCCCATTATATACACATTATATACATATTATATATATTACATACTTTTTTATCTTTAAAGTCCACTTAGTTGGATTATGGTATTTACTACTTTTTGGGACTTATAAGTATATAATGTAGTAGTCCAAGTTTATTATCAGTATTTTCCTACTTTCTTCATTTTTAATTTTATTCATGTTTTCTTTTTCTTTTTCATTAATTCTTAATACATACAAACAACTTTTTAACATGAAATTTTATTATGAATTTTTAATCAATGTGTACACAATTGAATGCATAATTTATTTTAATTGTCGATAGCAATATATTGGAGTAGCTAGTTGTTTATATACGATATAAATAACGCATTTCATCTGTTGAACATACTTTTATGCGCATACCACTTTAAGGAAAAAATGTTTGGCGCCAAGTTTTGTATTTAAGCTCCAGCATCTAATTACCATTACAGTCTGATGAAGCCCAGCTCTGCTGGGTGAAAGTGTTTAACATATTTATACTTGGATAAAATAAAGCTTTTCTTGTTTATTGGAGTATTATACTCACTTATTGGCAATATCTTGGCATTTGGGTGATTTTATTCAGTATTGTTCCAGTTCATTTTTTTATTCAGAAGTACTATGATTTATAATGTATAAAACTAGGTAGATAGGGGTTCTAATTTCACTCAAGACCACATGGTGTGTACATGTGTATCCTCTTGCAAAACAACTAAGAATCCCTCATTGGCTATCAAACTGCAATATTTATGCACATTTTGGCCCTGTAATTTGCTGCTGGCTTCCAAACTGCATTCTTCGACAAGGCCTGATGATGTCATCTACCTTAAGATTACCAGCTGCCATTGTATTATCAGACCAAAGCTGTGGTGTGTGCAATAAATACTGTGAGCTATAGTGTGTAAGACTAGATAGGTAGGGGTTCTATCGAACTCTTGGCCAACTGGTGTATGTATGTTCATACAGCATAAATATGATCACCTCACTAACTTAGAAATATGTAGGGTTTTGCGGTATTTTATTTTTAGCAGGTGATGTGGGCCTCCAAATGCCTGACCACAACTAGGCCTGCTGATGTCATCAAGCATAATATGTCCTAAAGAGATAGTAATAGCAGACACGAGGTGTGTTGCATGCATCATGTACTGTAATCTGTAGTGTGTACCATTAGATAGGTATGTGTTCTAATCTACATACAGTCAACTTGCACTATGTGTGTGCTGTGCCTTGTACTATAAGCAGTAATGGGAAGTGGTGCTATCCTCAATGTAGCCATGCTGGTGTGTGTGGCTGTTAGAGCATTTTACATCAGCTTATGGAACCATAGGATGCTTGAACTTCCCTAGCATAATGGCCATACTGCCTTACAATGCTAGACAACTTTATACCCTTATTTACATGATCAGTACATATTGTCCCAGTCCAAGAGGGACACAGGCAAAAGCTCTGTGGTGAAATGATGGTCACCCAGCCAGTCATACAGATGGCATGTGATGAGGTGCACTGAGGTGCTCTGTTTGCAGTTAGGCAGGGTTCTGTTTCAAAGGTGTGTTAAAGTCTGCTAGACAGATCTCATCCACCTGCATGTATTACTAATGTCACATACTAGGTTAATGTCCTTAGAGTGATTAATCCATATACCATGCCACCTACAGATATGCATCATTTACAATCAAGAAGGGTCATACATTGCCCTGTATGCAAGACAGAGATCACCTCTGAGTAGTTTATATGCCACAGGCTACAATGATACTGATGTCAGACAATCCCCCTTGAACAGATACTGAAGATGTGAAGTTTCCTTGTGAGGTACCATACTGTTGTGTGCAATTGCCAGTAGTGCTTGAAAAGGTACATTACGAAATAGCCATTGCACTCAGATATTGGCATGCTAAGGGAAGAGTACATGGAGGTTATGAGTATGTCAATTATGGGTGACTGTGCCCTCAGCTATGATATATGATTCCCATCATACCACTGGGGAGACATGTTGATCTCAGGCACATTAGTTGTAAACCTGTGTAGCTAGGCCTGTGTGCCCAGTTCTATCACCTCTGAGTATGTACATCACATGTTGCGACGGATGTGCTACTTACCAGGTACATAGGTGTTACTGATGGAAATTATACTATATATATATATATGTGTATATATATATATATATATATATATATATATATATATATATATATATATATATATATATGTCTATAGATATATATATATATATATATATATATATATATATATATATATATATATACATGGAGTTTATGGTCATTAGTATGTTAACAGGCATTTGTTCATCAATACTCTGTTGTAGGATATTGACATAACTCACAGACTCTATGAGTGCTCATAGTTTGCAGGCATCAGCCAACATTGTTAAACACAGACATTCAATATTCACTTGTATTCTGGTTAAATAGATTCCAAGCAGTAGAGGAGCCAGGACTGAACCCTGTTGAATACTGCTGCTTACAGATCAGCTATTGGAGGCGGATGTCCCTATGTTGAGTATGTGTGCCTCCAATGAGCCACTCAGTGACCCCTACAATGATATTACAGTGGATACTTAAGTGGGTGCTTTTTTAAATGATGCCTGAGTGGGCGATATAGTCAGACAGCTTGCCTAAGTCCATGGGATTGTATGTCCTGATGTCCCCTCATCCAGGTCCTTGGTGACTGTCTCGGAAATGTTCACCATGTTTAACAGTCATGATCCCCCTGTAAGACATCCAAACTGTGTACAGTCAACTGTGAGTAGATCACACATATGTGTACTGATCAGCTCCATGATGATTGGCCCTACAGGCATACAGATATGGACATTCAGGCAAAGAGGTATACAGTTCTGGTGGTCATTGGATGTACCACCTCTGTGCAAGAGTATAACAGTTGCTGTTGTCCAGTCAGCTAGGTGCAGCCAGTGGTTTCAGTATGATTACAAGGTGTTCCCAATGGTATTAGTAATCCTTGTCAGATCCCATGTAGGACACAGCCTGGGATGTTAGCATGTTCAGTAGATGGTGTGTGTCCCTCATAGAGAGGCCAGTTATGACCTGCTCTGTAGATATGGAAGGTATGGGACAGGTTGTAGGAATGTCATGTGGCACATGTGGTGGATACAGGGGAATGAAGTTGATGCAGAACCTGTGGGACTACAGGTTATCTATGAGGACAGACCCATTATATGTGGCATCATTATGTATGAGTTCACTGGCAATCTGGGCCTGTCCTTTGAGGTTGCACATGTAACTGCACTGTGTGTTGTGATTCTGTTTAATGTGGGAGGCTAATTTTGTCTCTTACTGTGTCTACACGACATCACAACAACACTATGTGCCTGTTTTAGCTGAGGAGGTTGTGCATCCATTTTAGGGGGGGGGGCATCCTCACTCCAACAGTCACACAGTAATGTCTAACTCTTATTGTACAGCCTGCTAATGGCATTTGTCCACAAGGCAGGTTTGTTGTGCCATGAGAAGCCTGTATTCCTCCTGCCCTGTACAGCCAAGTCCATGCAGTTGTAATGATGGTTGCATAGTGCATGGGTGTAGAGTTCTGCATTCTTGCTTGCCTCACCTGAGGGGGAAGATACAGTCAAACTATGCAAACCATCCAACAGGAGGTAATAAATTACTTTGTTGAAATATATGTCTGTATTGTCTATGGGGGGTTAGTTCTGGTAGTTTTAATGAGACTGATCTATGGTCAGATACCACCAAGGAGGACCTCACATTGGGGGGCTGCTGTGGTCATATTGGTAAACACATAATGCATTATGTTGGTTCCCCTTGTGGAGATGTCAAGACACTGCTCCAGGGCATTGTAGTTAAGGATGTGGACTAACCTTTGGGCAAGTGAGCTGCAGAATGACTAAGCAACACAGTTGGTGGTTACTTAATGGCACCAAAACCATGGTGTAATGATATATCTTGATAGACACACATACATCCAAATATGCACAGCAGGTGTCTGGATTCATGGTGCTGCTTCTTTACCTGGCAATTTCTTGATTATGTGCCCTTCCAGTAGTGAATGTCACCTACAATGTCTCCGGGAAATCACAGTGTTTCACTAAATCTGGATGTGTATCTATCCTTAATGAGAATGTGTGCACCACCTGCATTTCCTTTCACACTGTCATCTTGAAGTTTGAACATGTGGAAGTACGTTTAGTCTGGTATGGTTTTGTTGCTGTCCACAGCCTTAAACCAGATGTCCTTGACTGCACACGTCTACATATTCCAAGGTGGGGACACTTTGCATAGAGTGGGGTTCAGTGTTGCCATTCCCAATGTGTAGCAGCATAACCATCATGCTGTATAAAGATGATGTTCTCATTGCAAAATTGTTCCTCCAGACATTTCATAAAGGATGCATTGTGGGAGTATCAGGAGCCTTGGCCAGTACTCCAAATCTCAGGGGTGAGAGATGAAGACCATCACTGGTGAAGCATTGATGCCTGTTAAGTAAGGCATCCCAAGCAGACATGTAGTAGATCCCCTTACAATGACACTACACGCTAAGGCAATTATTGGCTTCCATCAATTGCCATGTGTATGGAGCCATCTTCCTAGGTGAGGGTCAACTGCATCTGAAAGGTATGCACATACCTGTGAGGGACACAAACTGGATAAGCTCATTCATGTGTCTGCATACAGTCCTGTGATGTATATTCCTAGTCGTACACACCTGCAGGAACTATCATGTCTGCATTATGTTAACTGATATTCCCTGATTTGCAGCAATGTGTGGTATGGTGTGTTGTGCCATCCCACAGACAGCTAACTGTTATCTTTCCCATATGTAGCCTGTTGACACAGACATCAATGTGTCTCATGATGTCATCACCTATGACTAAAAGGTGTGCTTTTGTGTTTTGCCTCAGGTGTTTGACTGGTGACAGATTGGTGCATGCAGCATTATGTGTACTGTGCTGTTCAGAGGCAGGATTTTCTGAGGTGTCTGCTGTTTTGGAATGTGTCTGGAAAGAAGCTGCACACATGCAGGTGTGTGTGATGTGGGTGTAGGTGGTGCAAGGTGTGAGTTGTGAGTTTTGGCAAAATGCTCATTGACATATGCAATGACTGCTGTTGAAGATACCATGGAAGCAAGGTTTGAAATGCAGTCATATATGTCACACATTGTGATTGTGTGTCATAGGATTAGAGGGGTGGGGACACTTTCCACATCTCAACAGCAGGTCCTGCAAAGTTAGGGTCATACTGTCACACCCTTGGGGTTGACAGTCTGATATACAGTGTTTGTAGGCATTCCTTACAGTGAAGATGTGGATGCACAGAGGACTTGCTCAACTTTGCTGACATTACATTGGCCTTGCAAGTGTACAATGCCTATCAAACAGCCAGATGGCATACTGGTTGCTGTGTGACATGATGTGGGGAGCACAGACATGTGTTTTGGGTACATAACTGTACAGAATAACATGCCTGGGACATGTGGCAGGTGGACATACATTGTGCAAAGGTGACCAGTCCACTGCAGTAGGCCTCACAGCCATGTCATGCAGATATCCACCATTAATCATTTGATGGGCAGGATGCATGGCTTGCTGTAAAATTGCCATGTTAACAAGCCACCTCATTCAAAAAACAGTGCATAGCTGCATCATAATCCCCTCTGTTCATTAGGACTATCGCCCCTCCTTTGTCAGCTGGTCTGACAGACAATGCAAGATTGTTCCTCAGCAAATAAAGTGCTTGCCTCTGAGCTACATCTAAATTATAAAATTCACCCCATGTTTGTGATATAAGGTGTCATATATATCCATCAGACAGGGTCTAATGAAAGCTTCAACATGAACCGGTGGTAGGAGAGTGAAAGAACTCTTCCTCCTATACACTTTACCATTTACATTGGATTGATCTGAACCATCTTCAAAAAACAAGGAGGGGTGATAGTGTTAATGAACAGAGGGGATTATGATGCAGCTATGCACTGTTTATTGAGTGATCTAAGCACATATGCAAGGTTAAATAACACTGAATATTGTAAAATTGTAAGTAATGTAAATGATATGCTTTATGATCTACTTATGTGTAGACAAATTGATGATACTTTATATTCTTTTTTACATGTGGAATATCCATTAATTCCCTGCATCAAAGGGTTGCCTAAGATTTAGAAGTCGATGCAGAACCCCCCCCCCAATGAGACCCATAGTGGATGGAGGGGGATGGTGCACGGAACATCTTTCCATTTATGTGGAAGGTAAACTGGGGCCCTTAGTGAGAGAGATTTCCACCATCTTAAAGGATACTACACAGTTTATTGATGATATGAATAAATATGGAGAGAATGCTGATACAGTGGATATACTGATGGTGACCATGGATGTACAAAGTTTATTTACTTCCATACTGAATAAGTATGGTATGGAAGTCATAAAAGCACTTTTAAGTATGCATAGTATGTTTGACAAGAATGAGGTTATTTTGATATGTACTTTGCTTGAGCTGATTCTTTAAAACAATGTATCAATGTATGAAGAACAAATTTATTTGCAGCAATGGGGTGTCGCTATGTGCACCCCTTGCGCTAATTCCTATGCAAACTTAGTGGTACACTTTTGGGAGACACAATGGGCCAGATTCACGATGGCTTGCACGGAGTCTAAGAGTAGAGTAAGACTCCATGCAGCCATCATGTCCGACGAGCAATCCAGGAACAGCCTGTAGGGGCGTGTAAGAGAGCTCCTAAAACATCTCTTACACGGATAGGGCTGGGATATGCAAATTACCTCACTTGCAGCCGAAAGGCATGCAAATGAGGTAAATTTGTGATCCAGGAAGCACAAACCTGTCCGAGTAGGAGCCGTGTTAGTTGCAGAAATGTACTCAGTTGACAACTGAGTACCGTTCTGCAAATAGCACAATGGAGCCTTGTCAGCTCCAAATAAAGGTTGCATATGGTTGAGGAAGCATGCCAATGGCCAAATATACAGCCATTGGAAATGTTCCCAGATGCAAAATTAAAATAAAAATACTTTTTTTTTTCCCGGTGATTTCCGATGTTTATGCGTAGCGCAGCACCGCGCAAATGGGCTGTGCCACAAAAAACAGAAAAATAAAAATTAAAACCCACAAACGTGGAATTTATGAAAATTGTTAAATTACAATGTAAGGGAATAGCAGGCTGAAGACACCATGGCCACCGAGTAGGGGTTGCTAAGGGGAGAAGCCCAGTCTAAGACATGTAACCAAGCATTAGTAGGCAATCCTATGTAAATGAGTGTTAGGATAGCGAATCACACTTTTACATAGCAAATGAGCACAGTCAGTGGAGTGTAGGAGTAGGATATGGGGAGTAACAGAGTAGGAGATAGGTGACATCACAAGGGGAGTATGTATGAAAATAGTGAATCTCATTGGAGCAGAGTGTCATGTGTTAGCTGTCAGTTAGACATCATGAAAAGAGGTGTGTCAACAGGTAGGCCAGGGAAAGGCAAGAAATGGAAGGTGTATACTGTGGATAACAAACAAAGTTTCTTGCTGAGCGGGTATGCGCATGTGTGCGCGCCCGTAAACCCGAGTAAGACAGAGTGTGTGCGTGGAAGCGTGAGTGCGCACGTTTAACCCGGAGTAAGCATGTATAGGGCTGTTTAAAGACCTGTAAGCACGTATGCACTGGTGTGCGCACATTTTCACCTGAATAAGCAAGATATAGTCCGTCTAAGCATGTGTGCACGCGTGTGAGCTGGTGTACGCGTGTTTGCACTTGTGTGCGCAGTGCTGCCCCCAAGAAAACAGAAAGGAAAAAGGAAGCACAACAAATAGTAGGAAGCTACCAGGGAGTACTAGCAGAGCTAGCAGGTGAAAACAATCAGAATCAGGCAATTACACAGGCAGAACACTAGCCCAGCCCAGCACTTAAAACTCTGCAAACAACAGTGCAGTGTGTTTCTCTCAAGAGACACTGCAACACTGGAGTAAGCTACTAGAAGTGAAAACTGAAAAAGCTTCATTGAGACAAAAAATGCTAGGGGCTGCCATTGCTGTTATAAGGCGACATATGCAACATGCTGAGGGTGGTGACAATGCAAATGCTGCCGGACAACCCACAGTGAGGAGACGGAGAAGAGTGTACAGGCCCAGGGTCACCTACCAGGGGTTACATGAGCTGGAGATAGTGGAGCGCTATAGAGTGGACAGAGACCTCCTGCAGCAAATTGTTGAGCTGTGCAGGCCACTCCTCACACACAGAACCAACAGAGGGGAACCCATCCCAGTGGAAACCAAGGTATGTGTTGGCCTAAGTATACTAGCAACAGGTATCTTCCAGAGACCAACTGGTGATATGATGGGGATATCACAGGCATCAGCATCCAGGGTACTGCACCAGTTCCTGTATGCCATGTCAGGACATCGGTGATCATGTATATTTCCCCAATTCCAATGAGGTATTGGCCAGCAATATGCATCTCTTCCAGCAAATAGCAGAATACCCTGAGGTACTGGGTGCAATAGACTGCATGCATATACACATCAAAGCACCAGCCGGTGAGCGGGGTAGGGCCTACATTAACCGCAAGGGCTTCCCCTCCATCAACTGCCAGGTTGTGTGTGATGCCCAGGGCATAATAATGAATGTGTGTGCTGGCTGCCCTGGAAGCTACCATGATTCCCATATCTAGCATCTGACGCAGCTGTACCAGACATTTGCTAATGGGGACATCCCACATGGTTACCTAGTGGGGGATGCTGGCCATGCACTGGAGCCGTGGCTGATGACACCCATCAGAAACGCACACACACCTGAACAGGAATGCCATAATGAGGCACACACACAAACACGAAATGTAATTGAGAGTGTGTTTGGGCTGCTCAAGTCATGGTTCCGGTGCCTGGACACATATGGTGGAGCCTTACAATACTCACCAACTACATGTACCCAAATTGTCATGGTATGTGCTATGCTACATAATATGATTCTGCGAAAACAGCTGCAGCAGGACCAGCATAGGTCTGGGCGAAACAACCCCCCCAGCATTGCCAAGGCCATCACAGGCAGAGTGTGACTTGGAGGAGGAACAACCTGAGCCTGCCCCAGTAGGCAGAAGGAGGCGTGCCCAGTATGCCTTGGCCTTGGCAAAGAGGCAAAGCATAGCACATACACTGGCTCAGTAGGAACCCTGGAAATGATACCTCTCTCTGAATCCCACATATACTGAAAGGGATGCCTAAGTTGACACAACCTGCTTTCAAACATGTACAGGGAGTGTAGTATGTGCATCCGACATAGGCAGCACTGCAGCACCACCTGAGGCATGATTGCCATGTGTTAAGCAATGTAAAGTAGTGATAAACAGAATTTACCACCATGTATTATATGCAAACTTGATGACCTTGAGTATCATCCTACGCTCACCAAGCATGATGCCACAATATGAAGACAAGATGATCAATTACAACAATTGGCTTATGTATTGGTGTCAGTCAAAGGGGATCCAATGCCTGTCAGCCTGGGATGACATGCTTGACAAGACATGATGCTTCGCTAGGGACGGCTTTCACCTGTCACCCCTGGCCTTTCCTCCATAGGTATCACAAGGGATAAGAAACTAGAAGTAATGCTACTCAACGACAGAAGTCTAAACTGCAAGATGCATGCACTCCAAACTCTCCTCAGCATGGAGAATGTTGATATCTGCGCAGTAACAGAAACCTGGTTCAAGGCTCCCAAGAGCACCCTAGTACTAACAGGTTACACCTCATACCATGCTTTACAGCCCCAAAACATGGAACAAACTACAAAAGGAGGGTGAGTATCAATATTTGTCAAAGATACCCACACCCCCAGGTTGGTGGCACAGCATGAAGAATCAGAGAATATCCATGTGCAACTAACAGTGGGTAAAACCGCCTTTCCGTTCATAGCCTGCTACAGACCACCCTCCTAAACTCAGGAACCACACTTGGTCGACTGGAGAACACATGAAAATATGAAGGTCTCCCCAAACACCATTATATTGGGCGACTTCAACTATGCCCAAGACCAGAAGTGTATCCCTCACTGGTAAGATCAGACCATAGAGTAATCTCACTGGATATGCACATGCCGACCCCAGCCCATGCCCAGAAGGCCACAGTGAAAAACTTTTCTCTAAAGCAAATTTCACACTCCTCAAAACCGAGGTGGAATCCTTCACAGCCCTTGTGCCTGTGGAAAATACGGCCCAGACCTCAGAACCCTTTATAAACACATTCTATGAACACCTTCAGGAATGCATGGATCATGCAATCCCAAATAAAACCAAGACCCAATCCTCCAAAGGCAGCCATCCTGTCTGGTGGACCCCAGCTATAAACAAACCATACAATACAAGGAGGAAGCTACTATATGATAGAGCAAAATCCCAAAAAGGGAAGGCATCTCTGATCAGTATTATTAAAAAACTACGGCCACACATAAAATCGTCTAAGGCCGCTTTGAGATAAAAATTGTACAGGATACTAAGGATAATCACAAGGCTTTCTTTAGTTATGGTAGGAACCTGGGTGGGAATTCCCAGATATGCTCAGAATTAGTCCAAAATGACAAACAATACACCAAACCCACAGACATTGCCAACATCCGATCTGACAGGTTCAGTGCAAACTTCCCCCTCCCTCCCCACCAAAAGGGCAAATATCTATACCAGCAGAGTGCTGGCCCCCTGACATCTCAGATGCTCAGGTAACAGCCAGTCTCTCCAAAGCAAAACACACAGCATCAATGGGACCAGACGGTGTCCTGGGCTGTGTCCAACATGAACCCCAAGAAGAATTGAACACAAACATAAAACCACTGTTCAATCTCAGCCTTACCACAGGATATGTACCCAAAGAGCAGTGTACAGCAACAGTGGTCCCTCTCCACAAAGGTGGTGCCTCAATGGATACTGCAAACTATTGCCTCAGAAGCCTAACTAGCTTGGTCTGCAAAGCTATGGAAAGGATCCTCATGGACCTCAGAAATAAAGATATTGGGGACCTACAGACACTGGATCCTACCCAGTATGGCTTTGTTAAGGGCATATCCTGCCTCTTCAACCTGGTTGAGTCATTTGAAACAGTCACCAAGGCCATTGACGAGGGGAAGGTGGTCCACACAGCCTACCTGGACCTCGCACAAGCCTTCCATACAATGCCCCACTTGGTCATTATAGATAAGCTCACCAGCTTCAATATAAACCCCTATGTCACTAGATGGGTTGCAAACTGGCTCAAGGACAGAGCCCACATGGTCAGAAATGCTGGAGCCATGTCAGACTCCAAACCAGCTACAAGTGGCATCCCACAAGGCTCAGTCCTGGGACCTCCCTTGTTTGGTATATATTTCTCGGAGGTACAGGCCAACACAGAAGGACTGTGGCTGAACAAGTTTGCAGATGACTGCAAACTGGGTGCCATAATCGACCCTCCAGCTGACACAAGCATCCTACAAAAGGGCCTCATAGAAACAGACAACTGGTGCCAGAGCCATGTCCTCAAGCTAAACGCAAAAAAGTGTATAGTCATCCCATTTGGCAAAACCTAAGTGCCCACAAATTACCACATATGTGGTAACCCATTAAGTACTTTAGAAGTGATAAGGGACCTGGGGACCGAAGTTGATAGCAATCTCTCATTCGACAACCACGTGGCCAAAGTGGTTAGAAAAACATTTCATATAGCCCACCTAATCATGAAGGTATTCACATCTAGATCAGGGGAGGTCATTGTGCCTCTTGACTCATCCCTCATCAGGCCCATAATTGAATACAATGCCCCTTGCAGGATGTACCTTATCAGACACCTTCAGCAACTGGAAAGACCCCAAAAGTACCTCACCAGGAGGATCAAAGGGCTCAAACAGATGCCATTTGCTGCCCAGTTAAAGAAACTGCAGCTCCACTCAGTGGCATACCACCTGCCCAGAGGCAATTTGTGCCTGATGTATAAAGCCATGTCCAACCTGGAATCAATGGACATGCTGCACCTCGGTAAATCCGAATCCCATCAAGCTACACGCTCAAGAGACCTGAACCTCAGGACTGAAATAAATAGGACATGCTGGAGTGACAGATTCATAACCCAGAGGCTCCCTCCACTCCTGAGTAAACTCCCACTCCAGGTAAGCCAGAGTCCCTCATTGACTCACTTCAAGAGGAATCTTGATGAGTGGAAGGGTGATTGTAGGTTTACCCTGGGTATCACTTCTATGTCACTGTTAGACAGAGGCAATGTATACTAACCTTGAAAAATGTCATGGCAAACTCCAGGTAAAATGTGTGATGAAAGGCAAACACACTCTGGCTAGGATTATAAATTCCCTAGGGCAGATAGCCTAGTATGAACCTATGAACCTATGAACAGAATCACACACACCAACTAGTACAACTGTGGTCAATGTGGAGTGATGTTTGGCAATGTCCACCCAAGTTGGTGAATACACAGCAATGTTGGACAAGCCTGGTTTAAGTAGGCCATAGCTGAACAAAATGCAACATGCTCATATTTGTCCAACTGGTCCTTAACCAGTCTGGTCTGCTCAGTATGAATATTTAAAACAGGAATGGGACTCAAACCCAGGATACTGTGCACCATAGGGAAAGCACTGAACCACTACACCATGACAGTTTTACAGCATTCAGCCAGTATGAAAGAATGTTGACAAGTTTTGCAAACTATCCCATGGAAACCCTGCAGGCACAGCATAATCCCTGTTGAGTTATGACACAAATGAGTCTGGCAGTAAGAACACAACATGACTTCCAACACACACAGTATAAATGTCAATATTGGTCATGTTCACACACAACCACAAATGTAGTGGACTTCAGATCACAACATATGGAAAAGTTACACTGGGCATGCTCACACACTTGTATAAATGAGACATATGTCACATATGTCAGGCAAAAAAACATGGAAAACCTGAACTGGGCATGCTCACACACTCTGGCCATGTCTGAGTATAACACTCAGCCACACATATCTGACAGTTGTATGTGTTAAGCCAGGAAACTCCCACAATCCAGCAATCCACCGTGTGCACACAGTTAAGTGACAACAGACACATATATTAATATACTGGAACCCTGTCATGATGAAACATGTTCCGCAGATACACAAGTTGTTCATAGAAACTGGGAAAGCTACGGCAATAAAGACCTGCAAACAATATCAGCAACAAATATTGTTTATCCCGAACATAAACATAGGTGCAGAAGTCGATACTAGGCTGTCTGCCCTAGGGAATTGATAAGCCTAGCCAGAGTGTATTTGGCGTCCACCTCCCCAGTAGAGTAGCCTACTGTGCCTCTGTAAAGTAGGTCACAGAAGACACCCTTTAAGGCTAGTTTGCTGTGCCTCTGTCAAGCAGGGACACAGTGGAGATCCCAGGGGTGAATTTGCAATTTCCCATCCATGCAGCTGGATTTTGCTGGAAGTGGGTTGGCGAGAGGCTATGTCTAACTTTAATTGGGATTCAATTCCAGAGTGAGGGAAGCCTCTGGGTAATGAATCTGGGGTGTGTATGTATGCAATTCTCTTCGAAAGGAATGGCCTTTTTGAAGACTGGGATAACACACTAAAAGATGTACATTCCTCTTTGGAAAGACTGATGATGTCAGCACCCTATAAATACAGCAGGAGAAGGGAAGTTATTCAGTAATGCGAATAACGCGCTGCTCTAATGTGCTTCTCTCAAGTATCATAACATAGTTAGGTAGGGGTTTGAATCCTGCAAACTGTGTGTGTGTGGTGGGAGGGTATGTATGCATGCATTTCTCCTTCAAAAGAATGACCTTTTTGAAGACTGGGATAACACACTAAAAGATGTACATTCCTCTTTGGAAAGACTGATGATGTCAGCACCCTATAAATACAGCAGGAGAAGGAAAGTTATTCAGTAATGCGAATAACGGTCTGCTCTAATGTGCTTCTCTTAAGTATCAAAACATAGTTAGGTAGGGGTTTGAATCCTGCAAACTGTGTGTGTGTGGTGGGAGGGTTTGTATGTATGCATGCATTTCTCCTTCAAAAGAATGACCTTTTTGAAGACTGGGATAACACACTAAAAGATGTACATTCCTCTTTGGAAAGACTGATGATGTCAGCACCCTATAAATACAGCAGGAGAAGGGAAGTTATTCAGTAATGCGAATAACGCTGCTCTAATGTGCTTCTCTCAAGTATCATAACATAGTTAGGTAGGGGTTTGAATCCTGCAAACTGTGTGTGTGTGGTGGGAGGGTATGTATGCATGCATTTCTCCTTCAAAAGAATGACCTTTTGAAGACTGGGACAACACACTAAAAGATGTACATTCCTCTTTGGAAAGACTGATGATGTCAGCACCCTATAAAAACAGCAGGGGAAAAATTATTCAGTAAAGCGAATAAAGCGCTGCTCTAATGTGCTTCTCTCAAGTATCATAACATAGTTAGGTAGGGGTTTGAATCCTGCAAACTGTGTGTGTGTGTGGTGGGAGGGTATGTATGCATGCATTTCTCCTTCAAAAGAATGACCTTTTTGAAGACTGGGATAACACACTAAAAGATGTACATTCCTCTTGGGAAAGACTGATGATGTCAGCACCCTATAAATACAGCAGGAGAAGGGAAGTTATTCAGTAATGCGAATAACTGCGCTGCTCTAATGTGCTTCTCTCAAGTATCATAACATAGTTAGGTAGGGGTTTGAATCCTGCAAACTGTGTGTGTGTGGTGGGAGGGTATGTATGCATGCATTTCTCCTTCAAAAGAATGACCTTTTTGAAGACTGGGATAACACACTAAAAGATGTACATTCCTCTTTGGAAAGACTGATGATGTCAGCACCCTATAAATACAGCAGGAGAAGGGAAGTTATTCAGTAATGCGAATAACGCTGCTCTAATGTGCTTCTCTCAAGTATCATAACATAGTTAGGTAGGGGTTTGAATCCTGCAAACTGTGTGTGTGTGGTGGGAGGGTTTGTATGCATGCATTTCTCCTTCAAAAGAATGACCTTTCTGAAGACTGGGATAACACACTAAAAGATGTACATTCCTCTTTGGAAAGACTGATGATGTCAGCACCCTATAAATACAGCAGGAGAAGGGAAGTTATTCAGTAATGCGAATAACACGCTGCTCTAATGTGCTTCTCTCAAGTATCATAACATAGTTAGGTAGGGGTTTGAATCCTGCAAACTGTGTGTGTGTGGTGGGAGGGTTTGTATGTATGCATGCATTTCTCCTTCAAAAGAATGACCTTTTTGAAGACTGGGATAACACACTAAAAGATGTACATTCCTCTTTGGAAAGACTGATGATGTCAGCACCCTATAAATACAGCAGGAGAAGGGAAGTTATTCAGTAATGCGAATAACGCGCTGCTCTAATGTGCTTCTCTCAAGTATCATAACATAGTTAGGTAGGGGTTTGAATCCTGCAAACTGTGTGTGTGTGGTGGGAGGGTATGTATGCATGCATTTCTCCTTCAAAAGAATGACCTTTCTGAAGACTGGGATAACACACTAAAAGATGTACATTCCTCTTTGGAAAGACTGATGATGTCAGCACCCTATAAATACAGCAGGAGAAGGGAAATTATTCAGTAAAGCGAATAACGCGCTGCTCTAATGTGCTTCTCTCAAGTATCATAACATAGTTAGGTAGGGGTTTGAATCCTGCAAACTGTGTGTGTGTGGTGGGAGGGTTTGTATGTATGCATGCATTTCTCCTTCAAAAGAATGACCTTTTTGAAGACTGGGATAACACACTAAAAGATGTACATTCCTCTTTGGAAAGACTGATGATGTCAGCACCCTATAAATACAGCAGGAGAAGGGAAGTTATTCAGTAATGCGAATAACGCTGCTCTAATGTGCTTCTCTCAAGTATCATAACATAGTTAGGTAGGGGTTTGAATCCTGCAAACTGTGTGTGTGTGGTGGGAGGGTATGTATGCATGCATTTCTCCTTCAAAAGAATGACCTTTTTGAAGACTGGGATAACACACTAAAAGATGTACATTCCTCTTGGGAAAGACTGATGATGTCAGCACCCTATAAATACAGCAGGAGAAGGGAAGTTATTCAGTAATGCGAATAACGTGCTGCTCTAATGTGCTTCTCTCAAGTATCATAACATAGTTAGGTAGGGGTTTGAATCCTGCAAACTGTGTGTGTGTGGTGGGAGGGTTTGTATGTATGCATGCATTTCTCCTTCAAAAGAATGACCTTTTTGAAGACTGGGATAACACACTAAAAGATGTACATTCCTCTTTGGAAAGACTGATGATGTCAGCACCCTATAAATACAGCAGGAGAAGGGAAGTTATTCAGTAATGCGAATAACGCTGCTCTAATGTGCTTCTCTCAAGTATCATAACATAGTTAGGTAGGGGTTTGAATCCTGCAAACTGTGTGTGTGTGGTGGGAGGGTATGTATGCATGCATTTCTCCTTCAAAAGAATGACCTTTTTGAAGACTGGGATAACACACTAAAAGATGTACATTCCTCTTGGGAAAGACTGATGATGTCAGCACCCTATAAATACAGCAGGAGAAGGGAAGTTATTCAGTAATGCGAATAACGCGCTGCTCTAATGTGCTTCTCTCAAGTATCATAACATAGTTAGGTAGGGGTTTGAATCCTGCAAACTGTGTGTGTGTGGTGGGAGGGTTTGTATGTATGCATTTCTCCTTCAAAAGAATGACCATTTTGAAGACTGGGATAACACACTAAAAGATGTACATTCCTCTTTGGAAAGACTGATGATGTCAGCACCCTATAAATACAGCAGGAGAAGGAAGTTATTCAGTTATGCGAATAACGCGCTACTCTAATGTGCTTCTCTCAAGTATCATAACATAGTTAGGTAGGCGTTTGAATCATTCAAACTGTGTGTGTGTGGTGGGAGGGTTTGTATGTATGCATGCATTTCTCCTTCAAAAGAATGACCATTTTGAACACTGGGATAACACACTAAAAGATGTACATTCCTCTTTGGAAAGACTGATGATGTCAGCACCCTATAAATACAGCAGGAGAAGGGAAGTTTTTCAGTAATGCGAATAACGCGCTGCTCTAATGTGCTTCTCTCAAGTATCATAACATAGTTAGGTAGGGGTTTGAATCCTGCAAACTGTGTGTGTGTGGTGGGAGGGTATGTATGCATGCATTTCTCCTTCAAAAGAATGACCTTTTTGAAGACTGGGATAACACACTAAAAGATGTACATTCCTCTTTGGAAAGACTGATGATGTCAGCACCCTATAAATACAGCAGGAGAAGGGAAGTTATTCAGTAATGCGAATAACGCGCTGCTCTAATGTGCTTCTCTCAAGTATCATAACATAGTTAGGTAGGGGTTTGAATCCTGCAAACTGTGTGTGTGTGGTGGGAGGGTTTGTATGTATGCATGCATTTCTCCTTCAAAAGAATGACCTTTTTGAAGACTGGGATAACACACTAAAAGATGTACATTCCTCTTTGGAAAGACTGATGATGTCAGCACCCTATAAATACAGCAGGAGAAGGGAAGTTATTCAGTAATGCGAATAACGCTGCTCTAATGTGCTTCTCTCAAGTATCATAACATAGTTAGGTAGGGGTTTGAATCCTGCAAACTGTGTGTGTGTGGTGGGAGGGTATGTATGCATGCATTTCTCCTTCAAAAGAATGACCTTTTTGAAGACTGGGATAACACACTAAAAGATGTACATTCCTCTTTGGAAAGACTGATGATGTCAGCACCCTATAAATACAGCAGGAGAAGGAAGTTATTCAGTTATGCGAATAACGCTGCTCTAATGTGCTTCTCTCAAGTATCATAACATAGTTAGGTAGGGGTTTGAATCCTGCAAACTGTGTGTGTGTGTGTGGTGGGAGGGTATGTATGCATGCATTTCTCCTTCAAAAGAATGACCTTTTTGAAGACTGGGATAACACACTAAAAGATGTACATTCCTCTTGGGAAAGACTGATGATGTCAGCACCCTATAAATACAGCAGGAGAAGGGAAAGTTATTCAGTAATGCGAATAACGCTGCTCTAATGTGCTTCTCTCAAGTATCATAACATAGTTAGGTAGGGGTTTGAATCCTGCAAACTGTGTGTGTGTGGTGGGAGGGTTTGTATGTATGCATGCATTTCTCCTTCAAAAGAATGACCTTTTTGAAGACTGGGATAACACACTAAAAGATGTACATTCCTCTTTGGAAAGACTGATGATGTCAGCACCCTATAAATACAGCAGGAGAAGGGAAGTTATTCAGTAATGCGAATAACGCTGCTCTAATGTGCTTCTCTCAAGTATCATAACATAGTTAGGTAGGGGTTTGAATCCTGCAAACTGTGTGTGTGTGGTGGGAGGGTTTGTATGTATGCATGCATTTCTCCTTCAAAAGAATGACCTTTTTGAAGACTGGGATAACACACTAAAAGATGTACATTCCTCTTTGGAAAGACTGATGATGTCAGCACCCTATAAATACAGCAGGAGAAGGGAAGTTATTCAGTAATGCGAATAACGCGCTGCTCTAATGTGCTTCTCTCAAGTATCATAACATAGTTAGGTAGGGGTTTGAATCCTGCAAACTGTGTGTGTGTGGTGGGAGGGTTTGTATGTATGCATGCATTTCTCCTTCAAAAGAATGACCTTTTTGAAGACTGGGATAACACACTAAAAGATGTACATTCCTCTTTGGAAAGACTGATGATGTCAGCACCCTATAAATACAGCAGGAGAAGGGAAATTATTCAGTAAAGCGAATAACGTGCTGCTCTAATGTGCTTCTCTCAAGTATCATAACATAGTTAGGTAGGGGTTTGAATCCTGCAAACTGTGTGTGTGTGTGGTGGGAGGGTATGTATGCATGCATTTCTCCTTCAAAAGAATGACCTTTTTGAAGACTGGGATAACACACTAAAAGATGTACATTCCTCTTGGGAAAGACTGATGATGTCAGCACCCTATAAATACAGCAGGAGAAGGGAAGTTATTCAGTAATGCGAATAACGCGCTGCTCTAATGTGCTTCTCTCAAGTATCATAACATAGTTAGGTAGGGGTTTGAATCCTGCAAACTGTGTGTGTGTGGTGGGAGGGTATGTATGCATGCATTTCTCCTTCAAAAGAATGACCATTTTGAAGACTGGGATAACACACTAAAAGATGTACATTCCTCTTTGGAAAGACTGATGATGTCAGCACCCTATAAATACAGCAGGAGAAGGGAAGTTATTCAGTAATGCGAATAACACGCTGCTCTAATGTGCTTCTCTCAAGTATCATAACATAGTTAGGTAGGGGTTTGAATCCTGCAAACTGTGTGTGTGTGTGGTGGGAGGGTTTGTATGTATGCATGCATTTCTCCTTCAAAAGAATGACCTTTTTGAAGACTGGGATAACACACTAAAAGATGTACATTCCTCTTTGGAAAGACTGATGATGTCAGCACCCTATAAATACAGCAGGAGAAGGGAAGTTATTCAGTAATGCGAATAACGCTGCTCTAATGTGCTTCTCTCAAGTATCATAACATAGTTAGGTAGGGGTTTGAATCCTGCAAACTTTGTGTGTGTGGTGGGAGGGTTTGTATGTATGCATGCATTTCTCCTTCAAAAGAATGACCTTTTTGAAGACTGGGATAACACACTAAAAGATGTACATTCCTCTTTGGAAAGACTGATGATGTCAGCACCCTATAAATACAGCAGGAGAAGGGAAGTTATTCAGTAATGCGAATAACGTGCTGGTCTAATGTGCTTCTCTCAAGTATCATAACATAGGTAGGGGGTAGGGGTTTGAATCCTGCAAACTGTGTGTGTGTGGTGGGAGGGTTTGTATGCATGCATTTCTCCTTCAAAAGAATGACCTTTCTGAAGACTGGGATAACACACTAAAAGATGTACATTCCTCTTTGGAAAGACTGATGATGTCAGCACCCTATAAATACAGCAGGAGAAAGGAAATTATTCAGTAAAGCAAAAAACGTGCTGCTCTAATGTGATTCTCTCAAGTATCATAACATAGTTAGGTAGGGGTTTGAATCCTGCAAACTGTGTGTGTGTGTGGGAGGGTTTGTATGTATGCATGCATTTCTCCTTCAAAAGAATGACCTTTTTGAAGACTGGGATAACACACTAAAAGATGTACATTCCTCTTTGGAAAGACTGATGATGTCAGCACCCTATAAATACAGCAGGAGAAGGGAAGTTATTCAGTAATGCGAATAACGCGCTGCTCTAATGTGCTTCTCTCAAGTATCATAACATAGTTAGGTAGGGGTTTGAATCCTGCAAACTGTGTGTGTGTGGTGGGAGGGTTTGTATGTATGCATGCATTTCTCCTTCAAAAGAATGACCTTTTTGAAGACTGGGATAACACACTAAAAGATGTACATTCCTCTTTGGAAAGACTGATGATGTCAGCACCCTATAAATACAGCAGGAGAAGGGAAGTTATTCAGTAATGCGAATAACGCGCTGCTCTAATGTGCTTCTCTCAAGTATCATAACATAGTTAGGTAGGGGTTTGAATCCTGCAAACTGTGTGTGTGTGGTGGGAGGGTTTGTATGTATGCATGCATTTCTCCTTCAAAAGAATGACCTTTTTGAAGACTGGGATAACACACTAAAAGATGTACATTCCTCTTTGGAAAGACTGATGATGTCAGCACCCTATAAATACAGCAGGAGAAGGGAAGTTATTCAGTAATGCGAATAACGCGCTGCTCTAATGTGCTTCTCTCAAGTATCATAACATAGTTAGGTAGGGGTTTGAATCCTGCAAACTGTGTGTGTGTGGTGGGAGGGTTTGTATGTATGCATGCATTTCTCCTTCAAAAGAATGACCTTTTTGAAGACTGGGATAACACACTAAAAGATGTACATTCCTCTTTGGAAAGACTGATGATGTCAGCACCCTATAAATACAGCAGGAGAAGGGAAGTTATTCAGTAATGCGAATAACGCTGCTCTAATGTGCTTCTCTCAAGTATCATAACATAGTTAGGTAGGGGTTTGAATCCTGCAAACTGTGTGTGTGTGGTGGGAGGGTATGTATGCATGCATTTCTCCTTCAAAAGAATGACCTTTTTGAAGACTGGGATAACACACTAAAAGATGTACATTCCTCTTTGGAAAGACTGATGATGTCAGCACCCTATAAATACAGCAGGAGAAGGGAAGTTATTCAGTAATGC
Source organism: Protopterus annectens (assembly GCF_019279795.1). NCBI lineage: Eukaryota > Metazoa > Chordata > Ceratodontiformes > Protopteridae > Protopterus > Protopterus annectens. The sequence goes on along the minus strand of NC_056735.1, from coordinate 1,068,085,437 downwards.
GAATAACGCTGCTCTAATGTGCTTCTCTCAAGTATCATAACATAGTTAGGTAGGTGGGTAGGGGTTTGAATCCTGCAAACTGTGAGTGTGTGGTGGGAGGGTTTGTATGTATGCATGCATTTCTCCTTCAAAACAATGACCTTTTTGAAGACTGGGATAACACACTAAAAGATGTACATTCCTCTTTGGAAAGACTGATGATGTCAGCACCCTATAAATACAGCAGGAGAAGGGAAATTATTCAGTAAAGCGAATAACGCTGCTCTAATGTGCTTCTCTCAAGTATCATAACATAGTTAGGTAGGGGTTTGAATCCTGCAAACTGTGTGTGTGTGGTGGGAGGGTATGTATGCATGCATTTCTCCTTCAAAAGAATGACCTTTTTGAAGACTGGGATAACACACTAAAAGATGTACATTCCTCTTTGGAAAGACTGATGATGTCAGCACCCTATAAATACAGCAGGAGAAGGGAAGTTATTCAGTAATGCGAATAACGCTGCTCTAATGTGATTCTCTCAAGTATCATAACATAGTTAGGTAGGGGTTTGAATCCTGCAAACTGTGTGTGTGTGGTGGGAGGGTATGTATGCATGCATTTCTCCTTCAAAAGAATGACCTTTTTGAAGACTGGGATAACACACTAAAAGATGTGCATTCCTCTTATGAAAGACTGATGATGTCAGCACCCTATAAATACAGCAGGAGAAGGGAAGTTATTCAGTAATGCGAATAACGCAGTGCTCTAATGTGCTTCTCTCAAGTATCATAACATAGTTAGGTAGGGGTTTGAATCCTGCAAACTGTGTGTGTGTGGTGGGAGGGTTTGTATGTATGCATGCATTTCTCCTTCAAAAGAATGACCTTTTTGAAGACTGGGATAACACACTAAAAGATGTACATTCCTCTTTGGAAATACTGATGATGTCTGCACCCTATAAATACAGCAGGAGAAGGGAAGTTATTCAGTAATGCGAATAACTCTGCTCTAATGTGCTTCTCTCAAGTATCATAACATAGTTAGGTAGGGGTTTGAATCCTGCAAACTGTGTGTGTGTGGTGGGAGGGTATGTATGCATGCATTTCTCCTTCAAAAGAATGACCTTTTTGAAGACTGGGATAACACACTAAAAGATGTACATTCCTCTTTGGAAAGACTGATGATGTCAGCACCCTATAAATACAGCAGGAGAAGGGAAGTTATTCAGTAATGCGAATAACGCTGCTCTAATGTGCTTCTCTCAAGTATCATAACATAGTTAGGTAGGGGTTTGAATCCTGCAAACTGTGTGTGTGTGTGTGGTGGGAGGGTATGTATGCATGCATTTCTCCTTCAAAAGAATGACCTTTTTGAAGACTGGGATAACACACTAAAAGATGTACATTCCTCTTTGGAAAGACTGATGATGTCAGCACCCTATAAATACAGCAGGAGAAGGGAAGTTATTCAGTAATGCGAATAACGCGCTGCTCTAATGTGCTTCTCTCAAGTATCATAACATAGTTAGGTAGGGGTTTGAATCCTGCAAACTGTGTGTGTGTGGTGGGAGGGTATGTATGCATGCATTTCTCCTTCAAAAGAATGACCTTTTGAAGACTGGGATAACACACTAAAAGATGTACATTCCTCTTTGGAAAGACTGATGATGTCAGCACCCTATAAATACAGCAGGAGAAGGGAAGTTATTCAGTAATGCGAATAACGCTGCTCTAATGTGCTTCTCTCAAGTATCATAACATAGTTAGGTAGGGGTTTGAATCCTGCAAACTGTGTGTGTGTGGTGGGAGGGTTTGTATGTATGCATGCATTTCTCCTTCAAAAGAATGACCTTTTTGAAGACTGGGATAACACACTAAAAGATGTACATTCCTCTTTGGAAAGACTGATGATGTCAGCACCCTATAAATACAGCAGGAGAAGGGAAGTTATTCAGTAATGCGAATAACGCGCTGCTCTAATGTGCTTCTCTCAAGTATCATAACATAGTTAGGTAGGGGTTTGAATCCTGCAAACTGTGTGTGTGTGGTGGGAGGGTTTGTATGTATGCATGCATTTCTCCTTCAAAAGAATGACCTTTTTGAAGACTGGGATAACACACTAAAAGATGTACATTCCTCTTTGGAAAGACTGATGATGTCAGCACCCTATAAATACAGCAGGAGAAGGGAAGTTATTCAGTAATGCGAATAACACGCTGCTCTAATGTGCTTCTCTCAAGTATCATAACATAGTTAGGTAGGGGTTTGAATCCTGCAAACTGTGTGTGTGTGTGGTGGGAGGGTTTGTATGTATGCATGCATTTCTCCTTCAAAAGAATGACCTTTTTGAAGACTGGGATAACACACTAAAAGATGTACATTCCTCTTTGGAAAGACTGATGATGTCAGCACCCTATAAATACAGCAGGAGAAGGGAAGTTATTCAGTAATGCGAATAACGCGCTGCTCTAATGTGCTTCTCTCAAGTATCATAACATAGTTAGGTAGGGGTTTGAATCCTGCAAACTGTGTGTGTGTGGTGGGAGGGTTTGTATGTATGCATGCATTTCTCCTTCAAAAGAATGACCTTTTTGAAGACTGGGATAACACACTAAAAGATGTACATTCCTCTTTGGAAAGACTGATGATGTCAGCACCCTATAAATACAGCAGGAGAAGGGAAGTTATTCAGTAATGCGAATAACGCGCTGCTCTAATGTGCTTCTCTCAAGTATCATAACATAGTTAGGTAGGGGTTTGAATCCTGCAAACTGTGTGTGTGTGGTGGGAGGGTATGTATGCATGCATTTCTCCTTCAAAAGAATGACCTTTTTGAAGACTGGGATAACACACTAAAAGATGTACATTCCTCTTTGGAAAGACTGATGATGTCAGCACCCTATAAATACAGCAGGAGAAGGGAAGTTATTCAGTAATGCGAATAACGCTGCTCTAATGTGCTTCTCTCAAGTATCATAACATAGTTAGGTAGGGGTTTGAATCCTGCAAACTGTGTGTGTGTGGTGGGAGGGTTTGTATGTATGCATGCATTTCTCCTTCAAAAGAATGACCTTTTTGAAGACTGGGATAACACACTAAAAGATGTACATTCCTCTTTGGAAAGACTGATGATGTCAGCACCCTATAAATACAGCAGGAGAAGGGAAGTTATTCAGTAATGCGAATAACGTGCTGCTCTAATGTGCTTCTCTCAAGTATCATAACATAGTTAGGTAGGGGTTTGAATCCTGCAAACTGTGTGTGTGTGTGGTGGGAGGGTTTGTATGTATGCATGCATTTCTCCTTCAAAAGAATGACCTTTTTGAAGACTGGGATAACACACTAAAAGATGTACATTCCTCTTTGGAAAGACTGATGATGTCAGCACCCTATAAATACAGCAGGAGAAGGGAAGTTATTCAGTAATGCGAATAACGCGCTGCTCTAATGTGCTTCTCTCAAGTATCATAACATAGTTAGGTAGGGGTTTGAATCCTGCAAACTGTGTGTGTGTGGTGGGAGGGTTTGTATGTATGCATGCATTTCTCCTTCAAAAGAATGACCTTTTTGAAGACTGGGATAACACACTAAAAGATGTACATTCCTCTTTGGAAAGACTGATGATGTCAGCACCCTATAAATACAGCAGGAGAAGGGAAGTTATTCAGTAATGCGAATAACGCGCTGCTCTAATGTGCTTCTCTCAAGTATCATAACATAGTTAGGTAGGGGTTTGAATCCTGCAAACTGTGTGTGTGTGGTGGGAGGGTTTGTATGTATGCATGCATTTCTCCTTCAAAAGAATGACCTTTTTGAAGACTGGGATAACACACTAAAAGATGTACATTCCTCTTTGGAAAGACTGATGATGTCAGCACCCTATAAATACAGCAGGAGAAGGGAAGTTATTCAGTAATGCGAATAACGCGCTGCTCTAATGTGCTTCTCTCAAGTATCATAACATAGTTAGGTAGGGGTTTGAATCCTGCAAACTGTGTGTGTGTGGTGGGAGGGTTTGTATGTATGCATGCATTTCTCCTTCAAAAGAATGACCTTTTTGAAGACTGGGATAACACACTAAAAGATGTACATTCCTCTTTGGAAAGACTGATGATGTCAGCACCCTATAAATACAGCAGGAGAAGGGAAGTTATTCAGTAATGCGAATAACGCTGCTCTAATGTGCTTCTCTCAAGTATCATAACATAGTTAGGTAGGGGTTTGAATCCTGCAAACTGTGTGTGTGTGGTGGGAGGGTTTGTATGTATGCATGCATTTCTCCTTCAAAAGAATGACCTTTTTGAAGACTGGGATAACACACTAAAAGATGTACATTCCTCTTTGGAAAGACTGATGATGTCAGCACCCTATAAATACAGCAGGAGAAGGGAAGTTATTCAGTAATGCGAATAACGCGCTGCTCTAATGTGCTTCTCTCAAGTATCATAACATAGTTAGGTAGGGGTTTGAATCCTGCAAACTGTGTGTGTGTGGTGGGAGGGTTTGTATGTATGCATGCATTTCTCCTTCAAAAGAATGACCTTTTTGAAGACTGGGATAACACACTAAAAGATGTACATTCCTCTTTGGAAAGACTGATGATGTCAGCACCCTATAAATACAGCAGGAGAAGGGAAGTTATTCAGTAATGCGAATAACGCTGCTCTAATGTGCTTCTCTCAAGTATCATAACATAGTTAGGTAGGGGTTTGAATCCTGCAAACTGTGTGTGTGTGGTGGGAGGGTTTGTATGTATGCATGCATTTCTCCTTCAAAAGAATGACCTTTTTGAAGACTGGGATAACACACTAAAAGATGTACATTCCTCTTTGGAAAGACTGATGATGTCAGCACCCTATAAATACAGCAGGAGAAGGGAAGTTATTCAGTAATGCGAATAACGCTGCTCTAATGTGCTTCTCTCAAGTATCATAACATAGTTAGGTAGGGGTTTGAATCCTGCAAACTGTGTGTGTGTGTGGTGGGAGGGTATGTATGCATGCATTTCTCCTTCAAAAGAATGACCTTTTTGAAGACTGGGATAACACACTAAAAGATGTACATTCCTCTTTGGAAAGACTGATGATGTCAGCACCCTATAAATACAGCAGGAGAAGGGAAATTATTCAGTAAAGCGAATAACGCTGCTCTAATGTGCTTCTCTCAAGTATCATAACATAGTTAGGTAGGGGTTTGAATCCTGCAAACTGTGTGTGTGTGGTGGGAGGGTATGTATGCATGCATTTCTCCTTCAAAAGAATGACCTTTTTGAAGACTGGGATAACACACTAAAAGATGTACATTCCTCTTTGGAAAGACTGATGATGTCAGCACCCTATAAATACAGCAGGAGAAGGGAAGTTATTCAGTAATGCGAATAACGCTGCTCTAATGTGCTTCTCTCAAGTATCATAACATAGTTAGGTAGGGGTTTGAATCCTGCAAACTGTGTGTGTGTGGTGGGAGGGTTTGTATGCATGCATTTCTCCTTCAAAAGAATGACCTTTCTGAAGACTGGGATAACACACTAAAAGATGTACATTCCTCTTATGAAAGACTGATGATGTCAGCACCCTATAAATACAGCAGGAGAAGGGAAGTTATTCAGTAATGCGAATAACGCAGTGCTCTAATGTGCTTCTCTCAAGTATCATAACATAGTTAGGTAGGGGTTTGAATCCTGCAAACTGTGTGTGTGTGGTGGGAGGGTTTGTATGTATGCATGCATTTCTCCTTCAAAAGAATGACCTTTTTGAAGACTGGGATAACACACTAAAAGATGTACATTCCTCTTTGGAAAGACTGATGATGTCAGCACCCTATAAATACAGCAGGAGAAGGGAAGTTATTCAGTAATGCGAATAACGCTGCTCTAATGTGCTTCTCTCAAGTATCATAACATAGTTAGGTAGGGGTTTGAATCCTGCAAACTGTGTGTGTGTGGTGGGAGGGTATGTATGCATGCATTTCTCCTTCAAAAGAATGACCTTTTTGAAGACTGGGATAACACACTAAAAGATGTACATTCCTCTTGGGAAAGACTGATGATGTCAGCACCCTATAAATACAGCAGGAGAAGGGAAGTTATTCAGTAATGCGAATAACGCGCTGCTCTAATGTGCTTCTCTCAAGTATCATAACATAGTTAGGTAGGGGTTTGAATCCTGCAAACTGTGTGTGTGTGGTGGGAGGGTATGTATGCATGCATTTCTCCTTCAAAAGAATGACCTTTTTGAAGACTGGGATAACACACTAAAAGATGTACATTCCTCTTTGGAAAGACTGATGATGTCAGCACCCTATAAATACAGCAGGAGAAGGGAAGTTATTCAGTAATGCGAATAACGCTGCTCTAATGTGCTTCTCTCAAGTATCATAACATAGTTAGGTAGGGGTTTGAATCCTGCAAACTGTGTGTGTGTGGTGGGAGGGTTTGTATGTATGCATGCATTTCTCCTTCAAAAGAATGACCTTTTTGAAGACTGGGATAACACACTAAAAGATGTACATTCCTCTTTGGAAAGACTGATGATGTCAGCACCCTATAAATACAGCAGGAGAAGGGAAGTTATTCAGTAATGCGAATAACGCTGCTCTAATGTGCTTCTCTCAAGTATCATAACATAGTTAGGTAGGGGTTTGAATCCTGCAAACTGTGTGTGTGTGGTGGGAGGGTATGTATGCATGCATTTCTCCTTCAAAAGAATGACCTTTTTGAAGACTGGGATAACACACTAAAAGATGTACATTCCTCTTGGGAAAGACTGATGATGTCAGCACCCTATAAATACAGCAGGATAAGGGAAGTTATTCAGTAATGCGAATAACCCGCTGCTCTAATGTGCTTCTCTCAAGTATCATAACATAGTTAGGTAGGGGTTTGAATCCTGCAAACTGTGTGTGTGTGGTGGGAGGGTATGTATGCATGCATTTCTCCTTCAAAAGAATGACCTTTTTGAAGACTGGGATAACACACTAAAAGATGTACATTCCTCTTTGGAAAGACTGATGATGTCAGCACCCTATAAATACAGCAGGAGAAGGGAAGTTATTCAGTAATGCGAATAACGCTGCTCTAATGTGCTTCTCTCAAGTATCATAACATAGTTAGGTAGGGGTTTGAATCCTGCAAACTGTGTGTGTGTGGTGGGAGGGTTTGTATGTATGCATGCATTTCTCCTTCAAAAGAATGACCTTTTTGAAGACTGGGATAACACACTAAAAGATGTACATTCCTCTTTGGAAAGACTGATGATGTCAGCACCCTATAAATACAGCAGGAGAAGGGAAGTTATTCAGTAATGCGAATAACGCTGCTCTAATGTGCTTCTCTCAAGTATCATAACATAGTTAGGTAGGGGTTTGAATCCTGCAAACTGTGTGTGTGTGGTGGGAGGGTTTGTATGTATGCATGCATTTCTCCTTCAAAAGAATGACCTTTTTGAAGACTGGGATAACACACTAAAAGATGTACATTCCTCTTTGGAAAGACTGATGATGTCAGCACCCTATAAATACAGCAGGAGAAGGGAAGTTATTCAGTAATGCGAATAACGCTGCTCTAATGTGCTTCTCTCAAGTATCATAACATAGTTAGGTAGGGGTTTGAATCCTGCAAACTGTGTGTGTGTGGTGGGAGGGTTTGTATGTATGCATGCATTTCTCCTTCAAAAGAATGACCTTTTTGAAGACTGGGATAACACACTAAAAGATGTACATTCCTCTTTGGAAAGACTGATGATGTCAGCACCCTATAAATACAGCAGGAGAAGGGAAGTTATTCAGTAATGCGAATAACGCGCTGCTCTAATGTGCTTCTCTCAAGTATCATAACATAGTTAGGTAGGGGTTTGAATCCTGCAAACTGTGTGTGTGTGGTGGGAGGGTTTGTATGTATGCATGCATTTCTCCTTCAAAAGAATGACCTTTTTGAAGACTGGGATAACACACTAAAAGATGTACATTCCTCTTTGGAAAGACTGATGATGTCAGCACCCTATAAATACAGCAGGAGAAGGGAAGTTATTCAGTAATGCGAATAACGCTGCTCTAATGTGCTTCTCTCAAGTATCATAACATAGTTAGGTAGGGGTTTGAATCCTGCAAACTGTGTGTGTGTGGTGGGAGGGTTTGTATGTATGCATGCATTTCTCCTTCAAAAGAATGACCTTTTTGAAGACTGGGATAACACACTAAAAGATGTACATTCCTCTTGGGAAAGACTGATGATGTCAGCACCCTATAAATACAGCAGGAGAAGGGAAGTTATTCAGTAATGCGAATAACGCTGCTCTAATGTGCTTCTCTCAAGTATCATAACATAGTTAGGTAGGGGTTTGAATCCTGCAAACTGTGTGTGTGTGGTGGGAGGGTATGTATGCATGCATTTCTCCTTCAAAAGAATGACCTTTTTGAAGACTGGGATAACACACTAAAAGATGTACATTCCTCTTTGGAAAGACTGATGATGTCAGCACCCTATAAATACAGCAGGAGAAGGGAAGTTATTCAGTAATGCGAATAACGCTGCTCTAATGTGCTTCTCTCAAGTATCATAACATAGTTAGGTAGGGGTTTGAATCCTGCAAACTGTGTGTGTGTGTGTGGTGGGAGGGTTTGTATGTATGCATGCATTTCTCCTTCAAAAGAATGACCTTTTTGAAGACTGGGATAACACACTAAAAGATGTACATTCCTCTTTGGAAAGACTGATGATGTCAGCACCCTATAAATACAGCAGGAGAAGGGAAGTTATTCAGTAATGCGAATAACGCTGCTCTAATGTGCTTCTCTCAAGTATCATAACATAGTTAGGTAGGGGTTTGAATCCTGCAAACTGTGTGTGTGTGTGGTGGGAGGGTTTGTATGTATGCATGCATTTCTCCTTCAAAAGAATGACCTTTTTGAAGACTGGGATAACACACTAAAAGATGTACATTCCTCTTTGGAAAGACTGATGATGTCAGCACCCTATAAATACAGCAGGAGAAGGGAAATTATTCAGTAAAGCGAATAACGCGCTGCTCTAATGTGCTTCTCTCAAGTATCATAACATAGTTAGGTAGGGGTTTGAATCCTGCAAACTGTGTGTGTGTGGTGGGAGGGTATGTATGCATGCATTTCTCCTTCAAAAGAATGACCTTTTTGAAGACTGGGATAACACACTAAAAGATGTACATTCCTCTTTGGAAAGACTGATGATGTCAGCACCCTATAAATACAGCAGGAGAAGGGAAGTTATTCAGTAATGCGAATAACGCTGCTCTAATGTGCTTCTCTCAAGTATCATAACATAGTTAGGTAGGGGTTTGAATCCTGCAAACTGTGTGTGTGTGTGGTGGGAGGGTATGTATGCATGCATTTCTCCTTCAAAAGAATGACCTTTTTGAAGACTGGGATAACACACTAAAAGATGTACATTCCTCTTTGGAAAGACTGATGATGTCAGCACCCTATAAATACAGCAGGAGAAGGGAAGTTATTCAGTAATGCGAATAACGCTGCTCTAATGTGCTTCTCTCAAGTATCATAACATAGTTAGGTAGGGGTTTGAATCCTGCAAACTGTGTGTGTGTGGTGGGAGGGTATGTATGCATGCATTTCTCCTTCAAAAGAATGACCTTTTTGAAGACTGGGATAACACACTAAAAGATGTACATTCCTCTTTGGAAAGACTGATGATGTCAGCACCCTATAAATACAGCAGGAGAAGGGAAGTTATTCAGTAATGCGAATAACGCGCTGCTCTAATGTGCTTCTCTCAAGTATCATAACATAGTTAGGTAGGGGTTTGAATCCTGCAAACTGTGTGTGTGTGGTGGGAGGGTTTGTATGTATGCATGCATTTCTCCTTCAAAAGAATGACCTTTTTGAAGACTGGGATAACACACTAAAAGATGTACATTCCTCTTTGGAAAGACTGATGATGTCAGCACCCTATAAATACAGCAGGAGAAGGGAAGTTATTCAGTAATGCGAATAACGTGCTGCTCTAATGTGCTTCTCTCAAGTATCATAACATAGTTAGGTAGGGGTTTGAATCCTGCAAACTGTGTGTGTGTGGTGGGAGGGTATGTATGCATGCATTTCTCCTTCAAAAGAATGACCTTTTTGAAGACTGGGATAACACACTAAAAGATGTACATTCCTCTTTGGAAAGACTGATGATGTCAGCACCCTATAAATACAGCAGGAGAAGGAAGTTATTCAGTAATGCGAATAACGCGCTGCTCTAATGTGCTTCTCTCAAGTATCATAACATAGTTAGGTAGGGGTTTGAATCCTGCAAACTGTGTGTGTGTGGTGGGAGGGTTTGTATGTATGCATGCATTTCTCCTTCAAAAGAATGACCTTTTTGAAGACTGGGATAACACACTAAAAGATGTACATTCCTCTTTGGAAAGACTGATGATGTCAGCACCCTATAAATACAGCAGGAGAAGGGAAGTTATTCAGTAATGCGAATAACGCGCTGCTCTAATGTGCTTCTCTCAAGTATCATAACATAGTTAGGTAGGGGTTTGAATCCTGCAAACTGTGTGTGTGTGGTGGGAGGGTATGTATGCATGCATTTCTCCTTCAAAAGAATGACCTTTTTGAAGACTGGGATAACACACTAAAAGATGTACATTCCTCTTT